>NC_048894.1:62179747-62230941 GCF_011077185.1 Oxyura jamaicensis | reverse complement strand
AAGGAAAGGAAAGGAAAGGAAAGGAAAGGAAAGGAAAGGAAGAAGAGCTTTTTCTGGTCTACAAAATGTAAAGGATTTAATATGTTTTAATTAATAGTGTTTAAACTTTAAATGAATACCTTTAGCATGCAGAATTTCTGATGCTAGCAAAATGTCTGTACAGCATTTTGTTTGGGTTTATTGCTGTGGGGACACAAAGCCATGTGAGCTTGGGTGTATAGGGGAGCATGTGGTTCCTGTACCTGTAAGTAGCGGATGACTCTGCAAACGATATCAGGAGCCATGAAATCTCCTGTGTAGCGCCAGATGATGTCAGTCATTATGTTTATGAGTCCCGTGAATGAATCTGCAAAGGAAAACCACCGAAGGTATGTGAAAAGAAATGCACACAACGTGCAGTTTAGTCATGTAGGCAGGGAGGACCCTTGGGAAATAGCAGCTCCCCCAGCCTTGAAGGGGATGCTCAAGGAACTGGGAAAACCTGAGAAAGCACTGGAAGTTTGGTGCTTTTTTTGGTCTCAATCTCTTAATTTGAAGCCTATCCATTTGGATAGACAAAGTGAAACTGGTGTGTCAGAGCCTGCAGCTGTGTTTGTGGTGTTTTCAGGGGAGGACTTGTCATTGCCACTGGGGTCGTGGCTCAGGGTGACTGGCATTTAAAGCAGGCTGGATGAGCTGCACCCCAAAAGTGCCTTTTTCTTTCCATTGCTTATAAAATAATGTGAAGTGACCATCTGAGGGCTTCAACAGCCCTAGGCTGGATATGGACCCTGGTCCACACTTGCATCTCTACTGAAGATGCCTAAAATAAGCTGAGATCAGTTCACCCTTAAATAACAACATGCTTTTGTGAGTGGAACTCCTTAACAAATCACCCATGGGCATTACTCCCCTGTATATCTAGATGTTTCAGGTCTTACCACAGAGATGTGGAGGGCCTGATCCTGCAGCACACCAGATATATGCTCTTCCAGCTCACTGCCTCCTGCTAAGAACCCTGAGCTTTTCCATGAGGAGTGGATAAATAATGATATTGGGAAGCTGTAAGTGCTTAAGTGTATCGGCTTGTTCTCATCTGTACCAAATATTGAACTACCTAGTATCTGCTTTTCTTCGCTTTTTATTTCACTGAAAAAAGAAATATCTACCCTGTGAAAGCATCCAGGGTGAAATCCAGATGCTGCTGAAATTATCTGAAGTTTTGTAAGGATTTTATTTGCAAACTTAATTATTTAATAACTAAGTATGCCCTGTCAGCTTAAAGTTAACCTACTTATGTCTGTACTTCTCCTGCAGTCCTCATGCACCAAAATAAACACACCTCAGACCACCTTTAATTGTTTCAGGAGATCAGAGGAGATATTCCAGTCTTTGTTCTGCTACTTATTGAACAAATGAGCACTTACAGCAATGCAAGTTGTACAAAGGGATTGCAAAAGCTGTTATTGCTCTTGTGCATATTGGCAATATTAAGTCTTGTACTTAAAAGCAGAATAATAAAATCTCTTCCCCTTTATGACAGGATAAATGTTTTGAGTGCTGTACATAGACATGATGGTGCATCAGTGTAGTGTTGTGCGGCTTACAGTAACACAACACGTTGCTCTTCTTGCACAAGATAACACAAAGGAAAGGAGTAGGCTGGGAAAATATTTTGTGCAAATTGTGAGGAAAAAAAACACTTCAATCTACATTAAATAAAAATAGAGCAGTGAGGTAAAATATTTCATCCTGATACCACCATTTTGCACATTTGAGAACTGTCTGTAAAGTTGTATATAATTATATATTATAATTAATCCTCATATCAGAACATTTTGGTTTGAAATGTATGTTTTTGGAAACCATACATTTCAAAAATTTCATTTTTTTTTTCAAATAGTAAATTGTTTGAACCAGTATTTTCATGCAAACAGGTGTGTTTTTGCCAAAATGTGTCTACTTTAATCCCTTTGAAATTCCAGAATTTCTTGACACTTATAGCTGGAAATTGAGATCTCAACTTAATGCTTTAGAAGCAAGGATCTGTTTTGCTTCATTGGAAAACTAAGATTTTATTTTTTTCCTGTATCAGTAATCCTTCATCTTCTTTTTCATACACTCTTGATTTAAAATGAAATTAGAGCAGAAATATTATTGCTGATGCAAGTGAACACAATATTTCCCTACTCGTGGCTTTATCTTATGGCAATTATTTCAATATCTTTCAATTAATTGTTTTTTGTTCTTTCCTATCCCAGTATTTCCCAATGCCATTTTCTCTCCCTTCTCTCTTCCCCTGCCTCCAGTGGGAGGCTGGGTCAAGGATGACCTCCAGAAGGCCCCTCCAACCAGCATTTCCATGTTCTCAATTCTCACACCTGTTCAAGGCAGCAGAAAATCTTATTTTGAAACCATACCTTAAATTTTGCTCATTGATTATAGTCATGGGGGCAAGGGATGATTGTTTCTCTAATGAGTATTACTGGCTTTAAGATTTCATTGAAAAGATAATTTCTGTAATTAAGGTGGTCTTTTGAAGAAACCACAGGGTTTTAAAGGAGAAGCATTTTAAAGTGAAATGTATTCTCTAGCAGTGGTTCAAACCCAGCTCTTTCCCTCTCCTTACTCCTGAATTATTGATTCATATTCTTTCTCTCCAGTAATGAAATATTCATCGGTTCAAAGTAATACACATCAATAGAAGTTCACCTCAGGATATCCCCCAGTTTTTGATGGTCTGAGCATCTGCCAAGCAGGCAGTAAATGGGGGCTCAGCTCCCCTGGGGAGGTGGAGGATGAGCAGTCTGCTCTTCCATCCTCCCATCTCCGCGCTCTCTAGGGAACAGGGAGGCAGATGGGAAGGCTCTCTTCTCACCTCTCTCTTCTCACCAGCGTTTTGTTGTCCCTCTCTGATGCACTTGGAAAGTGCCTTGGAGGTGCATGAAGGGTCGGCATCCTGGCGGTCTCTGGGAGGTTGGCTGTGATGCTACCCAAAATCTCAGGGAAGCACTGGTTTCTGGGAAGCACTTGGTGGGCATTCGGCAGAGCACGTGTCCCTGTGCACAGTGCACCTCTGCATGCCAAAGCAGATGCAGCCATCTGTGCATGCGCACCAAATTAGTCAGAGTTCTCAATCCCCTTTAATTATGGAAACACTCTCCCACATAACATCCTCATGCTCTCTGCACCACCAAGCATTGGGCCAGTTTTTTCCCCTATCATTTTCTCTAACACATCTATTATTCACTCTCAACCCAGCTAACTGATTACCCCTATACCAAGCATACATGCGAGCTCCACTGATAAAAACACCATGTTTGCTTCTTGCCCTGAATGTGCCATTCATCCTTTTCTTGCTTTCTGAGTCCTCCTTCTTACAGTGCTACAACTACCCATTGCAAGTTTTTATTAGTGGTTTAGGCAATGAACGTACTGGACATTGTTCTTAGGGTTCATCACAGCCATGATAATTAGGCTTCATATTTTCCATAACTTCACATCATTGCTTTAACCTTCACACACAGCCTAAATCTGCCAGTGCTATGCATCTGAGACACAGATCATGAATTGCCAGCAGAGCTTTAGTCACTGGTGGATGAGTCCTCCTCACCCACATATCATCTCAGATGCAATTACAGTCATGATCATGATGTCTTGAAAATCCTTATCTATCATGTTTTTAGAATTGCTTTTGCTACAGGTTAGTGTTTAGACGTCAGCTATCAGATCACTTATGTGATCTCAGCAGATCACAAGTTCACCTCAAGACATGTCACTGGACTACATCACTGACATCCGAAATGGTAAAAGCTGGGTATCAGGAACCAATACTTCAGGTAGCCAACACTTCACCCTAAATCTCAGTGTCCCTGTTGCTGATAATGTTCTCACTGATCCCCACTGAGCTGGTGGCTTGTTCCTTAGGCACTAGTGTTCTCTTACTGATCTTTCATTTCCCAGGCCAAAGGACACCAACTTCTTTCCTAAAAACAGCAGTGATCAGCCTTCATTCATAACTATTTGCAAGTTTGTCATTGCCACTGTTTTCTTAATACTTTTTTTTTTTTTTTTTTTACCTAGAGATATTGTTTGTACTGTGGTTCTCTGCATGCAATGCTAGGCAAGAGTATGACTACAGGTTCATTTAATTCCTCAGAAAAACAGGAGAAAAATCAATTAATGACATATATCCTCTTTTGATAGAAAATAAAAAATAGTAGCACATGATAATTTTGGACTTTTAACATGATCCAAAAGTGTATTCACAAAATTATGCATACAGAATGTTTCCTTGTTAAAGAGAAGACAACAACACTAATGTGATGGGGACAGTAGCCGTTTGCTGTTGAGAGGAGGTGGGGTTTCCAAAAACATGATTTAAAAGAAAAACTGCATGAGACTTCAGTAATAAGAAAAAGTAGAGGGAGGCAGGCAGGGAGCATAGATGGATTTGCCTGGGTTGCAGAGGGAAGAAAAAGGGGCTGTGGGGTTCTGCACACACCAGGCAGGTCTGCAGCCCCTCAGCTCTCTCCTCCCCATCACCACCATGGCCAAAGCCACTCCTCCAAGGCACAACTCATACCTGCTTTATGAATCTGCCAGCAGCCTTTAACCAACAATTATTAAAAAAAACAGGAAGCAGTCTCTTGTTCCTTGATGAGGCTGAACCACACTGAACATAGTGCTGCAGCATCTGAGAAATTTGGCAGGTGCTGAAACCAGCTGTGAAAATCCTAAAGACCCGTTTTTACCTAAGTCTCTCTTGTACTCAGTAAAATCCCTCTGGATTTTTCTGGGTATAACTGAATGTAAGACCTTGCCTCTTTGCATTTGAGTATGGGAGCCACTTGATTTACGAGGTGATTGCATGAGCTTGTGTGTTAGGCACTGCCTCGTGTGTCTGAGGAGTATAAAAATGTAAAAACACAACACTGCCCTTGGAGGGACAAATCTGAATGCAAGTTTGCTATCATTTTGAATGAGACAAATTTTCATAGCAAAAAAAGCCTCCACTGAGATAGAAGTCCATTATGGAAAACAAATGGAGGTAATCAGCAATCTAGCATGGGAATACGGACATGTTACAACTGTCCCAGTTAATCTTTTTATATAAATTCATTGAATTGATGGCATTGCCCAAGGGATATACCTTGTGCAGACTTCAGGATATTTCTTTCATTACAACCTAAGATTTTAAAACAAAATTCTGTGCTAGCGAAGATACAAGAAAATCCCTCCATCATTTGATTATTACTGCTGACACCACTCTTCCCTTAAGTCATTTCCCTGAATGTTTTTCCTGTCAGAAGTGGGGAGCAGATTTCTGGTAAGCTGCCATGGGTTAAAATGCTCCACATGTCATTTCAGCCACAAGCTGATCTTTCTTCCCCGTCATGAGAGCAGTCCTTTTAAGGTGGATGTGGAGATCCATGACTTTTTGGTGAAGCCAGTAGCTAGTGCCTCTTGCTGAAATTTCATTCCTCTTTTCATGTAATTTACTGAGTGTTCCTCATTGTAGCAAGGGATGTTTTATCTTGTTTTATTGACAGTACCAGACTGCAGAAGGCACAGCAGCAGTATGGCTTGTAACTCAGGTTCCTCCTCAGGGCTGAGCGCTGGCTCATTTTCTGGGGACATCACCATGTCCTTCCTGTCCCCAGAGCAGTCATCGCTGCTGTGCCATGGCTGCTTTGTATCACATTGCCCCTGATGTGCAGCCAGCAGTAAGACAGAATGCTGTGAACTTGTCTTGCAAGCCAGGAAAGCCTTTTTAAAAGCCTTTTTTTTTTTTTTTTTTTTTTTTTTTTTTTTTCCCAGGGCAAGGGGTGCAAACAATTTAAAATCAAGGTACTTGGGAGTCCTGAAGCTGCAGGTTGGCCCCAGCATACCTGACGGACAAGGCACAGGAGAGGCAGCAGCAGGCTCTGGGCACCTTTAAGACAAGACATCTGTAAGATACCCAAAAGACACTTTTAAAAATGCTTTTGCCCAGTTTTGCAGGCTCCCCACTAGCACTGCAGAGCTTTTGGGCACAGGATGGTACTTTTTGTGAGCAATCAGCAAGCACTTTGCTCATCTGCAGTGCTTGCACTCATGCAGGCATGTGGCAGACACGGTGTGTGATGTACTGCTACAGCATGTTATCTGCTCAAGGCCTGGAGCAGAACATAAAATGTAAGAGATGAAACAAAACCCACTTGAAAACCTTTGAGAGGGAGTCTGTTCAGTTACAGCTATGCAGATTTTTTTCAGTGACAGAAGTGATGTTTTGAGGTTTTCTTTCTTTATCTCTTTTTGTCGCATAGGAAATGACAGAAAGTGTTGCTGCAGTGTGTGATCATTTTATTTATTTATTGCATTTCTTACATTTCTGCTCTGAGGTCCCCCACCCTCAAGATGAGGTAGGCAAGATGCTTTAAGGGTGCGCACAGTAAGGCTTCAGCCTTGCCCCTGGGCTCATCCAGGTTAAATGATAAAGGGCTGAGACAAGCTCTTAGGGCACAACATCAACCTCAAAGAAACGGCACCTACAAGAGAGCCAGAGAGCATATCCCTGACAATTCAAATGCAGTGTGCTGCAGCTGTGAAGGGCATTAAGGTTTTGTGTAATTTGTCTTTTTTAATAAATCTCTTCCTAGCATTCCTTCCCACCCCACTTCCCACAGCTGACAGAGGGCTGGATTGAACCAGCAGTGTTGCTAGGGGGGATTGTGTGGAGCATGGCACTTGGTAAGATGGTGTACAGTGAAAAAGAAGGAGGACTTGGCTCATAGTACAGGGTCATCCATCTTTTCCTGCAGTGGTTTTAGGCACTCAGAAAACCTGATTCCTTACACAAGGGTGAAGAACTGAATTGAGGACTGAATGGAGAAGGGGGATGTGCAGACCACATGAAGTTGAGAGCTTCAGCCAAGTCCCCACTTCTCTTAATGTGTTACTTATGTGTAGCCTACGAGGTCACACATTATTTTGTTCAGTGGGAAGTTCTGCACAAAGGGAGGAATTTATTCAAGTGGAACATACAGCATCAGCTGAATGTATTTCCACACTGGGATTTGAGCAGTGAACAAAATTCTGGCAGCTGTTTACACAATAGGTAATTACAAACATTACAAACACCTTCAAGTTTTGTGTTTTATTGGGTCCTTTCAGAATGTCTGTAGGTTTTGAAGTAGGAATCAAGCATCTGCCTAGGTAAATGAACATAAGACTGATGCGTGCCTGAAAGTCCAAGTCACAGTTAAGCAAGAACAACTGTTTGATCACAAGTATTTAGCTGTTAGGAAAGTATATTTCAAATTCAACCCATTAATTTAACTCCCCTTCTCTCCTTCAGGCAAAGCAGAACAGGTAGATAGAGTAAAAGCAGCAGGAGGAAAAAAATCATGCATATAGGATGTTGGTCTCAGTTAATGAAAATGCAGAAGATAACGTCCTACAGATCATCTTGTCTTACCTATGCACTGGAAAACAAGTCCTCTAAAAGAACACCGAAATTACACAGTTTGTAATTAGTTGACTCTTCATTTATTTCAAGTGTTGATTGTACCTCTAACATCTTCTGTGATAAATGTTCTTTCTAGGATAACACGTACCAAACAAGTCCATTTTAATTCTGTCCGTCTCCAGTGTCTTCTGCGTAGATTCGTTATGTCCTCTGGAGCCCTGTTATTGGTAATTTTTGGCAATGTTTTACCTCAAGTATTTTAAGGACTTCTTATCCATACCTTGATCACAACAGCAGCTGTGTGATTTTTCTCATCTAAAAATTGTGGACTCTCCAGGTAAAAATTTCTATTGATGTAATTCAGGCATTCTGGTCCCCATTACAATCACTGAACACGAGCACTTATAATCCTTTCCTACTGTCTCAGATGTTGTTGATGTAGCTGCTTTAGTCTAAGTTGGTATGGTAAGGGTAAAGCCTTCTTTTCTTCCTCACATCAAACTGTAAATCAGATTGCCATGATGTTGAGGCAGTGATAATGCAAGCTGTAGCTCAATTTTTATCTAACCATAGGCTTGCAATTACAAAGCAGTGGGACAGTACTCATTCTCATTTTTGTACCTGCTTTGTCTCCCCTGTTGTCTACTGATAACATGAACAAAAACATACTGGTAAGCTTCCCTGGAGGATTGCCTTGTAAAATTATCATGTGGAAAGGGCAGCACATGAAAAATATATGCTGATTTCAGTGCCAGAACACAATGAAGATTATTTAACATGCAGTCTGGATCTCAGTCCTATAACTGGACTCAACTTGGCTGTAGTGGACGTCTGAGCTTTAGGATTTATTAGAACAACTAAATCTCCATGATGCCACGTGATATCTTGGACATGAATTCCATAAATCCTGTTAAACTTTATAAGCATATGGTAACCAGCTATGCAATGAAGTTAAAGTAACAAAAGTCCCTTAATACATGTCAGCCTAAGTTGTACAAATCGGCGGTGTAGGAAATACCACATGAACATGTCTGGGTGTTCTGTCCTACCATCCTCTAGAAAGATGGGGAAAAGTCAGTCTAAAGACAGATTCAGAAAAATAAATAAATATCACTACTTTAAAAAGCAAGAAGGGAATAGTAAAAAAGCATATGTTCTTAATGTAGCTTTACGTTTTCAGTGCTTTCTAGTGCGTGTAATGTTTTTTTTTTTCTTTTTTTTCTTTTTTTTTGAGTATAATTTCTGTTAGATTGCAACTAGAAATGCTGCAGTACAGATGCTCAACTGAAAGGTGTTACTATTATATTTGCACATTTAATGTCAAAAACGAAAGTCATGTCTTTTAACTGAAGCAAACAAGATCCTAAATTATGATTTTGAGGAAAGCATCATTCTTGCATCCACACTGCTGGCAGCACTGCTGAAATGCACATTGTGCTTGTGCAGTCCTCTCTCTTAACATCTACCACCAGCATACAAAGAAGCCAGGTAGAATACGCCACACACCTACCTTAATTTAGCAACAAATGTCAAACGTTCATGTAGAGTAACTACAAATTTAGCATCCCCTCTGTCAGATGACAATCCTCTTGTACGTTCAGCAGGGAATCAAACAAGAATCCATAGAATTTACAGGCAACCAGGCAACTCAGAAATAAATAAATAAATAAACCCACTTTATTCCTTAATGCTAAAACATTGGACCAAAAGGATTACACACTTTGGCTGCAAGCACCTTTTGTTAAAAACAAGAACAAATGCAGCTCAACTGTCATTTGAATGTCTAAAGCAGGCTGAATGTAGCAAAACCGTAATCAGTCCATCAGGACCACAGAACAATTCTGTAGCTGTCAAAATAAGAATTAAGCCTTCCTATAAACCAGCATAAATTGACACGGCTAATGCAGACTGCTGCCAATGTAAAAACAAAAACAAACAAACAACAAAAAAACATGGTTCAGTCTGCTGGCAGCTGAATGTATCTACAACGCATATTCAAGTCCACCACTGGGACATGTGAAAGGTTATCAAGACATCAGCCATCCTATTATCTGGTTTTGCTCTGGGCCCCAAAAGTAAACCCTGAGCTTACTTCTTGCCCTTCATGTTTCCCTGTACCACACCATGAGCACTGAATGTGGCAGAAATACAAAAAACAACTATTTTCATTACACTCTGTCTTGTCCAAAAATTGGGTTGTTTTGAAAAATGTCATTTATGAAAAGGTGCACCAAGTAGGACCAACTGATTGCTAGACAGACTTACCGGTGCTCCTATTCCCTTTTCCCAAAGCATGTTACTTATTTAATGCCCTTGAGACTTGCTCAGAACTATGCTGAAACAGAACCAGTTTTCCACCAGTGTCAATGATGAGATGTGGTTTGTGGTTTGTGGCTAGGCCTACCAGGAATTTGGTCGAGGTTGCAATCCCAGTCCAAAGTGATTCCCCAGCATGCTAAAAACATAAAAGTAATCAGTCTTTTCAAAATGTCCAGCTTCTCTTCCTGACCAAAAAGGTCTGAGTATGTTTGAGATGAATATCCAGAGGGTTAGTTTCTCCCTGTATGTAATTCAGTGAGACTGTTGAGTGTAAGGAGTGCAAACAAACAACTCATTTAAAAAGCAAAAACAATTTACTTCTGCCTTTTGCTCATCTTCTTAGTCAGTGGCATCCTGGCAAAGTTCATCTGAAATTGGAATGTCTTCTGAAAGAGTGAATGTATTTACAATTCACACTGAAAATGTAACTCAGGGAAAAGCTTGATGCAGATCAACAATGACTTTCCCCAGTTCTGGAGGAAAGAATGGTCAGCCAAGGGGGGATGTGAACATTTTTTGCCATCTTCTAATAGAAAAAAAGCAACATAAACAACAGACTCTATAAATTCAGCAAGCCATTGAATGTATACAGTCACTGTCTTTCTGAGAACATTTTCTGCAAAGTATTGTGGAAAAATTGTCTGTTGAAAACAACATTAACCTGCGAAAGTACTTATTTGAAAATATATTGGTGTACTAATGAGTGGGAGTTTAAGGATATGGAAATATGTCTGAAAACACACAATGCTATCTTGCAAGAGCAGGTAGTCTATTAGTTTGTGATATTTCAGGATGATCAAGTTAGTCCCGAGTAAGAGCAAAATAATTTGTTTGTGACATTATCTGTGCACAATGAGCTCCAATAAAAGAACTCATAGACATTTCCTTCTTCAGTTCCCTTCAGATTTATATTGGCATTATAAACCACAGAAGTGAAGCATAGAGTTATTTAAAAGCATACCTGTAAGAGGTACAGTTTTAGAAGCACTGTTTCACTGCCTTTTTTTTTTTGATGGATCCCGTTGAATTGATTTTTTTCCCAGTCTATTCGTATTAGTTGTGTAGATTGTTCACAAAAATGCAATTGTGTATTGTAATTTCACTTTGATCACAGTCATTTTCTTTCTTGTATTATCCAAGCTGTCTTCTAAAAAATAGAGCAGTAATTGTATGCAGCAATGGATGTTGAACTGCTTGCAAATCACTCAGGCAGCTCATAAAAACATTATTAAAAGGCAAATGCCCTTTGTGCTCTTAACTTCTAAACTACGCAAGCTGAAGTACTTTAATATGTCTAATGCATCGTAATATGTTGAGATGTGCTCTGCTGGAGTTAGCACCATGGCTTTCCAGCTGACAGCTTTTCCTCTCCTGTCAGTCACTGGCTGGATTTGCCTCTCACTCTGACTTCAGTTCATGATGTCGGTCATGAAGCTTAGTGACAGGAAGGTGGCACATATAGTTTTTCTGGAGTAATTTCTCACCTCCTACAGAAAGGTCCTGTTCAGAGTGTACTGAAGTGTCTCCCTGGTACCAGCAAGTGTCCTCCTCCCAAGCCATGGGGACTAGAGATGCCCCATTCTGGGAAGATGCCCTGGCTCACTGATGTGAGCTTTCTCCCAAAACTGGGCATGCTGCTTTAGTTTGTGGATGCATTAAACAGCCTTCCTCCCCTTTCCTGATGTCATCCCCTGATCAGCGGTGTCCATGAATGTAACATTCAGAGATCATGTGAGTTTAATCCTTTACCTAGAGAACTGGGAGCTCATCTTAGGATGTGCTTACTCCTAAAATCAGATCCTGTGCAGCTGCTTTACAGCTTTCCCTGTGTAGAGGAGAGCAACAATGCTAGCCTCAGCTTTTGAAAGCTGAATGTGCATTGCCAAACCTCACAGTGTGCTCCAGACTCTTTCCATTGTGGCAGCTGCCCTGGGTTTGGTATATTTGTTTCCTCATTGTTGCTTTTGTTTACTGGAAAGTTGCCTTGTCAGGCCAAGGCAAGAACTGGTCCACAGACATTAGTGCTCTGAAATAGTCACAGGTGTGCTTGTAAGGAGTGAAGAAGCTTCTCCTTGTTGTCTGAAGGACTTCTTGTCTCTTTCCTATTTGCTGGGCATATGATACTTCATATTACAAAACTTGCATCATTCTTTAGACTGGTTTTGATATCTACGGTTAATGTCAGTGCTTGTGTGGCTGAGCTCAGTTCTCAATCCATGCAGCCTTTGGATGGATCGAGTCCTGCCTTGGTAAAATTACCTCTGTCTCTTAGAAAACTGGGGCATTCTCTTCATCTTTTGCTTATCTTGCCTACTTCTGTTGTAAGATAAGCATAAACTTTATACTGCCTATAAGGCCCAGGTTTTGTAGCCTAAGAAGTCTTTCCAAAAACCACAGTTATAAAATATGATGAATATATTGGAAGACCTAAATCCTTCATACAGACAAAAAGGACCAGTCTAGCCAAATTTTCAACAGATGTATAAATATACATATTTATTTTCTCAGTCAGCATCAAGAGCTTTAAACCAAATAACAATTTCTTTATTAACACATGATTTCCCCTTACTGGCAAATTATTTTTTTTCCTACTGGTGTATTAGTGGAATGCACTTTCCCTTTGGTAATGAGTAAATTGTGCTTACCCTTACATATGGTACGCACTTAAAGTAAGCCATCTACTGAGTGCAATATATGTTTTGAATGTCATTACTTACAGAAAATCCATACTTGAGGTAACGTGCTCTTACATTGTCCCCTAGACACAGTAGAAAACACTTCCATGTTGATTTCTGTCAATGACTCATTCTCCAAGGCCTAAGAAGAAAGCCAAATATACTGTCCCACCCACTCTACAACCAGATCCCTGTTACCTGAGGTGCCACATGTCCAAGCAACTCAAAACTTCTTTTTCAACAGGTTTTTGCTATGGAAGAGACAAAAAGTACTTTGGGAGACATCCAAGGAATGTAAAAGGTGCCACATTTTGGAAAAAAAAAATAAAACAAACAAAAAACGTTTTGGCTAATTTAATGCATGGTAGGAAAATGGTTATTTGGGATGTACTTGATGAAAGCTGTGTATGTGGTGGTGTGATGCTATTTTAGTTAACTTATCAAGCTACAAGGGCTGGCATATCCATGTGAGGAGACCTAGAGACAATCTTCACTTACAGCCAGGTTGCAAAGGTACAGGACTCACTATTGATTTGTTCATTTTAGACACTTAAGTGTTTGAGATGTCTGTTTTTGTAGTAAATACTATGAAAGGACCCTCCAGAGAAACTAGGTTGATGTGCACCTGATGTGTTTGACACTTACTTATTAATATTAGATTAGATACTTTGCTTTGTGAAGGTTTCACAGGGGTAGTTTCTTTGCTGTGTTGTCTTTTGTGCATTAAATTTTCATGAGAGTTCCTGACACAGAGCAATGAGATTCACCACTGATAACTCTTTGAGACTAGAAATGCATGCACTGCACGAGTGGATTAATGCTGTAGTACAGATTTCATGGGTCCCATGCAACCAGTACTGTGAGGCTTACTTCATATGGGCCCTACCATTTTGCAAGCCCAGTGTTTAAAATATGTGAGACTTGCTGTCTGTCCTCATGTGCTTCTGTCAGGAAAATCCACAAACCCAAACTTCAATTGATTTTGTAAATGAAAGAGGGAAGAGGTGAAATGGCATATACCTTTAAGAGATGTGGATAAATCAAAACACTGAAGGAGTCTCGTTTTTCAAGGGTTATGTACAAAGCTGGCCTAAGGAGTGGTGTTACTGACTGGATTATAGGCTAGGGCTGAAAGAAAGAGTCTCTTGCTTTTCAGCCCTTTTAGGGGGGATTTGCTGCTGATTTCCATGAGCCCATGGCCTTGAAGTTCATTACATACTGAGTAAGAACATTTATACAAGAACATCTCCTTGATTTTTAAATAGTTTGCAACTTTCATTAAAACAAACAAAAAAGACTGAAAGAAGTGACATTTCTTGTATTATTTTGACTTACCAGATATGACTGGACAGGAAATTTCTTAAAGAGCAGTATGAAATGACAATGTTTAATACACTGTAACTTACTTTTTGGTCTTAGTAATAACATAGCAGTAACTCCAGCAATCCCATAACACTTTAGAAAAGCATTGCTTATATTATTTCTGTCTCTCTAGGAAATACAGTTTCTAGGAAGAACCTCCATCTCTTCCATATGTGATACCAGTTCCTGTTTTATTTCCTGTATGTGTGAGTTGGAAAGTGAAAATGGATAGAGATCAGTCCCTTATTCAAGAACGTAAAATACCCATTTATAGAACAACGCCATCGTAACACATAGTGATGTGGTATTCATCTTTATAATTAAGGTTATATTAAAAACTCTATAGATAAATAGTTGCCCTGGCACATCCAGTAGAGAGGTTCTGATTTTTGCTATTAACATTATTTCTTCAGTTCATAAATGACTTCATAAAAATACTTTAACACACCTATAATTTTTTTATTTTTTAAGAAAATATTTGAACTTCTGTTTCTGTCATGTTTCTTCAGGTTCCTGGAGCTACAAAGCAGTTTCCTTGTGCTGAAAAACTCCTAGTCCCCAGTTCTGGTTTGCCAGCTTTTGTTATGTTTGGTTAATATTTTGCCTATTGTTCTCTGCTGCTAGTTTACAAGTAAAGAACGATCAACTTGCAAGGAAAAAAAAAATATATATATATATATATCTGTTCATTATCAGTAAACTCCCAGTCTAAGAAATCAGTGTGATCTACCAACCATTTCTGCTTTTCAATGCTGTTAGCATAGATCCTTTAGAAGCAGCAAAAAGTCTGACTTGGAAGTTAAATGCCTGGGGGGTTTTCCAGATGTAATTTCCATTCTATTCTTATCATTCCTGTTCTTCACCCTTTTCTTTCTAGCTACCAGCATCTTATTTATGCCCTCATATTGAAAATGTCAAATAGGAGTGGAGAAATGTAGTCTACCTGCAAGTTTTTGGATTTCAAAGTTTGTTCTGTGAACCTCAATTTAACACTTTCAAAGTTTTTGTTTGTTTGTTTGTTTGTTTTTGTTTTTGGTGTGTATTAAATGTGTGCAGAAACAGAATGAGCTGCTCAAATATGTCTATATTGACCTTGCATCCTTTATTAATTTCATGCTATTCTTTCTGCTAGTGCAGCAGGGTATGGCAGTTATCTACATTGCAAAGGTTCTACTCTAAGGTTAACCATGCAGCCATTGTGTTACCGCGCAGGTTTGGAATAACATTTACCACTTAAGCTACATTTTTTTCGAGACTTTACTTAAATTGTCTTTTAGGTAGATGCTAGAAAAGTCTGGAGAAATTCCAGGTGGCTGTTTAGAAACATAGATGAGCATAAAGGGAATATTCATGTGTTTTCCATGAGGTAACGTGTTGATAAGCCTTGCTTTAACAAAAAAAAAAAAAAAAAAAAAAAAAAGTACTGAGAAATACCTTCTCTGCAAACCTTTGTATTTGCTGATGTGATTGGAGACAGAGCCTTTGGAGGTTTTATTCTAGCAGTGGAAGATTAGGTTCTTCACTGTCAAAGAAGAACAGTAATCTTGACACATTTGGTGATGTATGAATGTCAAAGAGATTTATATAGTCAACTTCAGGGGTCTAAATTAGGACTTGGATCCTTCTGTACAGGCAGTGAAGCTTAAACACAGCTCAGAGAGCTTTCCTCTATATGCAACGGCTGGATCACAGGGAAAGCAGCTTCCTATCTTACATACCTACAGTGAAGCACCTAAAATAGATGGCATGAATAATCCCTAAAATGAAAACCAGCATGAAAGAATGCAGTAATGAAACTTAATCCACTTATCTCTATGACAGTTATGGCCCATTGTGTTTCCCAGGACTGAAGTTGAGCCTTATGCTTTCCTTTGGTCCTACCCCTCCATATGAGGCAAGTAGCTAGCAGAGCATTTTTCCTCCCTTATCCCTTCTCATAATGATGCTCTTTAATGCTAAAGATGTGATGCCTCCACCAACAGTAACTCCTTCTGGTGAAAAAGGTCACAGGTTAAACTCTGATTCAAAGACCTGAAAATGTATGTTGTCACCAAAATAATCGACTATCTGGCTATAAGAGAAAGACGGTATATGAAGATATTTGGCAAATTCACATTTCACTAGGCTAAATAGAAAAGTTGCTAAGATCAGAAAATTGTTATTTTTGCTATTTCTTTAAAATATTGCATGGTTGCTCTAGCATACACACTCATCCCACATTGCATTTTTGCCATACAGCCCTCAAAAGTGCTGCAGTCGGCCAGGCAAACCTTTATAATCTCCAGGCAGTCCTACTGGTATCAGCAGATCTGTGATGACACAGTAGTTGAGCTGCACAGTGCAGGTCTCAGCACAGGGTTAGCAAAATTACATTGATGGTGAAAAGGAAAAAAAACTACTAGTAGAAGTTGGCTGAAAGGAAATGCTTTTATTTCAGTCACACAGAGGTGTAGTCAGGAACAGCATTTTTATGCAAAGTTCTGAAAAAAAAAAAAGGCAGAGCCTTTGAAAATAATATAAATTGTAAATGTGGCTCTCCTACATGGAAATCCGTAGGTGGGGTAGTGGAATGAGGTTTTGTCTGTGTGTCTGTAGAAATGAGAAGACGGTGCCTTTGTATAAAGAAAGGACATCTAAGGTTCATTCATCATTTTTTAATCCTTTCAGAAATGACTTATTACATAGGGAAAGCAATCAGAGTGGCCGAGTCTACCTTAGTTTAAATGTATGATCTGGGGTGAATTTTGAGAGAGGATTGTTGCCCGATGTTCCATTAATTTTATTTCCATTGTGGGAGTATCCAAGGGCCCAGGCTTTTGGGATGATATTTAAAGGCACTCCTAGGTGACTTAGGAACAGAGGTTTGGTGCCTGCTTGTAATTTTAAACATATACATCCACTGCAAAGGAATAATCACTTTGTCTGGTATTGAATATGTATAGGCATACTGGCATTAGTTTTATTTTGTGCTTTAGAGGCAAAGGGTTTTGTAGACTAAAGACTGTTACTTACATACAGTTTATATACAGAAAGGCTTACATTCTTTGAACAGGAATCTCCACCTTTACTGAAAATGTGATGGCTCTACAAAATAAAAGTTTTTTTTTTTTTTTTTTTTTTTTTTTTAAGATATTTCTGTCCTGAGAGTGTTATAGTGATGTTATAGTGACTGATGAGTCACTGCAGATGAGACAAAGACATTTCATCTTCATTGCTAAATATTCAGGGTCCCAGGTGGTCATGTGCAACATGAAAAAAAAACAGCACATTGCTATATCTTTTCCTGAAATTGGTACTGGAACTGGTGGCCAGCTGGGGGAGTGCCTGCTGTATTGCACTTGCAGAGTGGATACCATTTATATCAATGGACACTTTGAAAATCCCACTCTGAGTAACTATGGATGATGAACATGCGAGCAGTTCCCTCCTGGAGCATTAGTACAGGATATGTATGCTATACATAAAGCAAATGGCTAAGAAAAGGGTTAAGAGGGTTTGTTCATGAGCTACCCTTGCCTGTGAGGATCTGAGAGCACTGTCTGAAGCTATGCTGCAGTGTGTTTGTTGCTACCTATAACAGATATGAGGACCACTGCTCAGACACAACAGCCTGGAAAATGCTGGTTTAAGGTTGTCTGCTTAGAGGTCTGTGATTGCATTAATTATAAGCCATGAATCATGGGCATCTTGTTCCTGCATTTGTAAGATTAAAGTAGCCTATATAAATAACAGTCATTACAAGGTTTTTAAGTGGATGACCATTCTTGCTTCCAGTAGCAAATTTGGAGAGATCATTATCTTTATATTTCCACTAATGGGAAGGACATTTCATTCTGCTGTTAGAGATACAACACTTTGGCTTTTTTTTTTTTTTTTTTTTTTTTTTTTACGTCTCTGCCAGCACTACTTTTTCCTACTGCAGTGGTCTGCAATTGACAGAGTCACAACAAACGGGCATATTGTTTCCAGCCCTGGACTCTCCAGTGAGCAATTAAGAACATATCTAAAAATACAGAGAGCAGGAGGCAAAATTTAGAGGCCACAGGCTTGGGTCAGGGCTGATTAAAAACACTTTGAGTTTGATTCATAACTGGAAGCAAAAACAGAATTAGTTTTCAGTAAATTTACAGCACATTTCTACACTCTCAGGGAGCGTCCCACCTCTACAAAAGCCACCCTGCAGGGTATTAACTAGCCTGTCTTTCAGAGTGCCATATTCTAGAGCAAAACTCTGGCTACTGAGTCAAGATCAGCTCCATGACTGTTTCTTTGTCTTTCCTAACATGCTTCCTTGACTCTGATTCTCTTACCTGTCTACTTAGAAGGCAAATGCAATCCAGCTGCCCTGCACCTCAGTACTACTGCCAGTCATCCAAAGTCACCTTCTTCCACCTGTCTTGTGGGAGTACAAAATCTTTTCAGAAAAAGTTCATTCAATGCCAAAGGCAACATTTTTTTTTTTTTTTTTTTTTTTACTTTAAACTTGCAAGGAAGTTGTATAACTAGGCTGTTTGTTGCTATTATATATTTCACTGTTTTTCCAACACTACTAGTCTGGATTAGAGCAGTATATTTTCAGGATGCCAAGTTCTGTCTGCCAGACCTCTAGCCTCATGATTTCACCTCTGAAACATGGGATCATCTTTGTTTTCCGTGACAATTTTCCTTTGTATGACCAAACAATGTGAAATGAATGTCTATATTCTCCCTAAGAGACTGTCTTCTCCTTCATACAAAGCTACTTTCTGTCTCTCACTTTTGGTTTCCTTGCCTAACTTCTGGGGATATTCCACTTTTTACCCCATCTAATTCAGGATTGGGTTTGGAGACATCAGAATAGATACACATACAGAAATATTCCTGGCTGTCCACACAAGAAACCTAAGAGTATAGTAAAACTGGAATTGTGTAGCATCAATGCCCATGATGACTTATGATCTAGGGTACTATGACTCGTCTTCAGATCTTATTTAGAAATCAAAGGCAAATACAAGTTTTTGCTAGGTGGCGTTGAATTGCCAGGACTAGCAATGGATATCCAATATGGTTTACCATGTGCTGCTATGAGGTTTTGCATATGATGACATCACCACATTTATCTTATCCTGCATTATGTCTCAGCTTGGGGGGGGGCGGGGGGAAGGTGGGGTGGAACTTCTTCCAAATCTTCTTTTCAGCAGGTAGGATACTTTCTTAAAAGACAACACACAAAAAAACAAACAAACAAACAAACAAACAAAAAACAGACACCTCTAGTTTTTACTCAGTCTTCATTTTTTCCAAAAATATAAGCAGAAAATAGAGGTGTGAAAAGAGGAGAAAGCCACAGAATTCTGGGGATTGCTGGAATAAACTCTCTTTCAGTTCATCATTCTGCGTTTTGTTTCTGTATCTTGGTTAGGCAATCACTTAAATCAGTGGCAAGTTCTAGCCAAGACCCAGTTGGCAAGGTCTAAGTTTTCCAGTATAACTGGGAACTGAATGGGCTCTTTGGCTGCCAACAGTCCACCTCCAATAATGTCACTTGCTGAGTTTGGCTCTATGCAATTAACTTCCAATATTCATTATCATTGTGATACTTAGAGGTACTTGTAAAACTGATGATTTTGTACTCAGGATTTCTCTGAAGTGAGGAAATATGACAAGTACCATTTTCCAGATGAAAAGCTGGAACAGTGAGAATTATCTGTTAATATTGTTCTACATGTTAATTTTGTTAATGGTGCTATTATATTAAGTTTTTGTACACATCAGGAAGTAACAAGTCATCTTCATTATTTCAACTCACAGTGACTAGGAAGAAAAATACTAAAGGAGGAAAAGTACAGTCCGTTAAAGTTGCCAGTGCCATAGTAGATTTAGTGTAGTTTTATTATCCAAAGCCTCCTGAGGAGGTTGTATTTGGAGATTAGGCAGATGGACAAATTAGAAAAAAAAAAAGAAAGGAGGAGAAGGAGAAGGGGAATGAGAAGCCGATGTGTTTCTTCATGTTTAGCCATTATAATAGTCATAATAACTTAGTGTATGTAAGTTGGCAGACTCTGCCTTCAGTCATCTTAACCAAAGCCATTCCAGAATTCAGTGGCTAAGCAGCACAGAAATGAAATAATTCCTACTTCTGCAGAGTCCATATCCATGTAATTCTCCTGTAGCAGATTTTTGGTGTACTGCCTTTTTACTAAACACTAAACAAAATGAGTGCATTTTCTTAAGGACCAAGGCCACCTTCTGTGGTCCAGTTTCCTGGAAGCAAACAAAGAATGTAGAAGTGATGTAAGGAGACACTTTATTTTATTTTTATTTTTATTTTTTTTTAAGTAATTCTCAAGTCATCTTTTAGGATTCAGTATTTATAGCACAATTTAGACTAGCTAAGTATTTTTTCAAGTCTTTTATTTTTCTGCTTATATGTATGTGAAAAGAAAAGTTAGCTGACATTCTTTTTACTTTCTTTCTTTATTACAACCATAACAATACCTAAATAAGCATGTATTCCCAATCAAGTTTAGTGGCTTAGGGCTTAAAGTTAAGCACATGGTGAAGTGCCTACTTGTATTTTTATAATAATGAACATAATTAAATATCATTCCTAAGGTACTGACTTCATAATTATGGGGCTGGAGAAATCTTAAAGAACTAATGGTCAACACAATTCCAACTCCAATTTTCTTGATTTTAACTTGGGGGAAAAAATGAAAAAATCAAAAACAACAACAACAACAAAAACAATTCCCCCTCCTCCCACCCCCAACAACAACCCCCCCAAAAACTATACATAGACATGTACACTTTTGGTCATTAAAAAGAAATTAAATACCTTCCTCACTAGTAGTTGAAGTTGGATGAAGGACATTGAAAAACTATTATTTTTTTTTTTTCTACCAGAGTTTTTTGCATGCCTTGATGAGTTTTAGAATTGGTCAAATAATAACATTTTTTATTGAACAGACTGTTTAGCCAATATATTATTGTCTCATGTTACTCAAATAACTGAGTTGTTAATAGAAAAATACATATGCTCTTGTCAGCTGCTTTTACACTTTGAGAGTAGGGTTAAGGAGGCCTTCTTTTGGTAGAGCTGGGTGAAGTGATCTAATTGGATAGAATACATCCTATTTCACCTGAAAGTTTCCAGCTTGATCACAGTGTCTGTGAACTTGTCGGTCTGTCAGATCCTACTGTTTGTTATTGAACCATTTGGTGAAATCAGTCAGGGGCAAAAATCTTAAAGCCACTAAGGGTCTGCAAGGTACGTGAAATGGCATCAGGTAGAGGGAGATATGAGAGGTTTCCTGCTAGTAGAGATAGCTATGCCATGAGCATAAGTTGTGTTAAACTCATAAGAAATCTATTTGGGAAAAAGTGTTTAGAAATACCCTTCCAACAGGGTAACCTTCAAAGCTTACACTTTCTGAGAAACTAAATTGCCTTGGAGATAGAAATTAGAAATCTGTAGGAAACCTACCTTTAGTTTTAATCTTCACAAAAGAACTTGTTTCTAAGGAAAACATTGAGAGGGGTGAAGGGGGGGGGGGGGGAGAGTGGGAAGAGACATGTACCCAAAAGCAAGCTGAGCACAAGACAAACATGGCAATATCCCTCTTCGTTCAATTAGCTGATGCTGAGTGATTATTACTATTGTTCAACTCAGCTGTTAACTCTTAGCTGATTTCCTAGTGTTTAATTTCCAGATAATTTCAAAGAGATTTATGCATGATCTGAGAGTTAAACACAGATTTAAATGCAGTACTGACACAGGCATTGTATAGGCATATATTTAATATGAAATAATTTCTGAATCCAGGCTTCAGCAATATCTTTAAGTATGCTGAGGTGGAAGACATTACTCATACCTACAGATCCACCTACAGATCCACCAGCACCATGTTGAATTGTGGTGTAGTGAGGGATAAGTACTAGTCTTATCTGTGAATTTGCCAAGTGGGTGAGACCATTGAATTCTGGTGGTATTGAAAGAAGCCTCAATCAGTTAGTTGCTTCTCTTCTGCATCTGGCTTGGTGATGAGTCAAGAAGAACAACAGTGTTCATTTCCTATTCATGCATTATGCATAATTTGCTTTGAATACCTTGTTTATTCTAACACAAATACTATATTTTAATTTTATATTAGTACTATACTAGTAGGAAGACATGAGAATTAAGTATGTTATTCAAGTATTGAGCAACAGATTAATAGAAAAAAAAAATTAATGGCTTTGAAATGCCTGCATTGATAAAGCTATATCCATTATTCTTCTCTCTCACTACTAGTGCAGAAATAATAAATATTTTAACAATCCAAAAATAGATGAAAGTAGTAAGATTGAGTAAGCAGAAACTGTTTGCCAGGAGATTAGGCTTTAGTTGGTAGGATTTAAATACACCTCACATATCAAAGCAATGTGACAAGCCAGTATTTTCATAATGTTCTGTCTACCTCATAACTTGTTGTGAAAGGCCATTGACTGTTGCCAGCTTGCTTTGTTCTTATTAATATTTTTGAAGATAAGAAAGTGAAATAGCTCAATTTCAGGAATTAAGTCATTTATTTGTGCCAAAATACTGACAGAAACTCTCAGTGAGGGAAGATAAATTAGAGGTCTGACTGCTGTGCCACAAAAAAAGAAATCAACATTGCTTGAAAAGAATCTTGCTCTTCAGGGTGGTGTTAACTCTTTTCACATTGCAGATGTGAATGTCAAGTGGGTTTTCTGCTGTGAATTCCTATAATAAGAAATGGATCAAACCATTGAACTCAGGCACTGTTGAAGTCTGATTTTGAAAGCCAGGGATAATTTTAGGAAAGGGGAAGTCAGAAGAACCAGCAAGTTTAACATGCAGTCAATATGGTAACATCATGTGCTGCCCACATCTAATGGGATATTTGCCTTCTTGTCTTTGTCATTAGTTATTGCAGCTTCCTCAAAACAGCACTTGCAACCTTCCCCTCCCATCATGCAGACTGTATTCAAATCCCCAGTAAATAGCTCTCCATCCACCTCCACTTAACTCAAAAAATGAGCCTTTCCTATGGGTCCAAAACTCCTGCTCAGGCCCTTTCCCAGCACAGCAAAAACAGTAGCCTCCTCCTGGTACACCTCACATAGACCAGATTTTTCCTGATCAGTCCTGGCCAAGACACTTCTGTCTGCTTCGTGCATTTTTTCTTTGACCTATACACCTGTGTCGTTATGCTGGTTCTTCATCTGCTGCAGAAAATACAGGTGTTTTCTTAGACAAAGCCCTTTGCTGTTTAGTTGAGCTCTTCCTACAAAGAACCATTTCCTATTACCACATTGACCTGTGCATTTGCTCTGGCAGTGAGACTGGCCCTTGTGTCTTCTGTGTGATGGGCACAGGGGGCCATTTTCACGGAATCACAGAATCACAGAATAGTCTAGATTGGAAGAGACGTCCAAGATCACTGAGTCCAACCTCTGATCTAACGCTAAAAAATCTTCCACTAAACCATATCCCTAAGCTCTACATCTAAACGTCTTTTAAAGACCTCCAGGGATGGTGACTCAACCACTTCCCTGGGCAGCCTAGTCCAGTGACTAACAACCCGTTCAGTAAAGAAGTTCTTCCTAATATCCAACCTAAACCTCCCCTGGCGCAACTTTAGCCCATTCCCCCTCGTCCTGTCACCAGGCACGTGGGAGAACAGACCAACCCCCACCTCGCTACAGCCTCCTTTCAGGTACCTGTAGAGTGCAATAAGGTCGCCCCTGAGCCTCCTCTTCTCCAGGCTAAACAGTCCCAGCTCCCTCAGCCACTCCTCATAAGACTTGTTCTCCAGACCCTTCACCAGCTTCATAGCCCTTCTCTGGACTCACTCAAGCACCTCCATGTCCTTCTTGTAGTGACAGGCCCAAAACTGAACACAGTACTCGAGGTGCAGCCTCACCAGAGCCGAGAACAGGGGGACAATCACTTCCCTGGACCTGCTGGCCACACTGTTTCTTATGCAAGCCAGGATGCTGCTGGCCTTCTTGGCCACCTGAGCACACTGCTGGCTCATATTCAGCCGACTGTCAACCAATACTCCCAGGTCCTTCCCTGACAGGCAGCTTTCTAACCACACATCTCCCAGCTTGTAGCTCTGTTTGGGGTTGTTGTGCCCCAGGTGCAGGACCCGGCACTTGGCCTTGTTGAACTTCATACCGTTGGCCTTGGCCCATTGGTCCAGCCTATCCAGATCCTCCTGCAGAGCCTTCCTACCCTCGAGCAGATCGACACACGCACCTAACTTGGTGTCGTCTGCAAACTTACTGAGGGTGCACTCGATCCCCTCGTCCAGATCATCAATGAAGATGTTAAAGAGGACCCAGTACCGAGCCCTGGGGGACTCCACTAGTGACCGGCCTCCAACTGGATTTGACTCCACTCACCACAACTCTCTGGGCCCGGCCTTCCAGCCAGCTCTTAACCCAACGAAGCATACGCCAGTCCAAGCCATGAGCAGCCAGTTTCCTGAGGAGAATGCTGTGGGGAATGGTGTCAAATGCCTTATTGAAGCCAAGGTAGACCACGTCCACAGCCTTTCCCTCATCCACTAAGAGTGTCACCTTGTCATAGAAGGAGATCAGGTTCGTCAAGCAGGACCTGCCCTTCATAAATCCATGCTGACTAGGCTTGATTGCCTGTTTGCCCTGCAACTGCCACATAATGACACCCAAGATAATCTGCTCCATGAGTTTCCCTGGCACTGATGTTAAACTAACAGGCCTATAGCTCCCCGGGTCTACCCTCCGGCCCTTCTTGTAGATTGTTTGCTATCTGCCAGTCAAGTGGGACCTCCACCGATAGCCAGGACTGACGATAAATGATGGAAAGCGGCTTGGCCAACTCTTCAGCCAGTTCTCTCAGTACCCTCGGGTGGATCCCATCCGGTCCCATCGACTTGCGTACATCCAAATGCTGTAGCAGGTCGCCAGCCATTTCCTCGTGGATTGTGGGGGCCACATTCTGCTCCTCATCCCCTTCCACCAGCTCAGGGTACTGGACGTCCAGAGAGCAACTGGTTTTGCTGCTATAGACTGAGGCAAAGAAGGCGTTAAGCACCTCAGCTTTTTCCTCATCTACGGTAACTAAGTGTCCTCCTGCATCCAGTAAAGGGATGAGATTCTCCTTAGTCCTCCTTTTTGTACTGATGTATTTATAAAAACATTTTTTGTTGTCTTTAACAGCAGTAGCCAGACTGAGCTCCAGATGAGCTCTGGCCTTTCTAATTTTGTCCCTGCACCGCCTCGCAGCATCCTTGTAGTCCCCCTGAGTGGCCTGCCCTCTTTTCCAAAGATCATAAACCCTCTTTTTTCTCCTAAGCTCGAGCCACAACTCTCTGTTCAGCCAGGCCGGTCTTCTTCCACTCTGGCTCGTCTTTGGGCACGTGGGGACAGACCGCTCCTGAGCCATTAAGATTTCTTTCTTGAAGAGCGCCCAGCCCTCCTGGGCTCCTCTGTCTTTCAGAACCGCCTCCCAAGGGACTCTGCCAACCAGTGTCTTGAACAGTTCAAAGTCAGCCCTCCAGAAGTCCAAGACAGCAGTTTTACTGATCCCCTTCCTGACTTCGCCAAGTATCGAGAATTCTACCATTTTGTGGTCACTCTGCCCAAGACAGCCCCCGACCACCACATCTCCCACGAGTCCTTCTCTGTTAGTGAACAGAAGGTCTAGCGGGGCACCTCCCCTGGTAGGCTCACCAACCAGCTGCATCAGGAAGCTATCTTCCAGAAACCTCCAGAAACGCTCTCCAGAAACCTCCTAGACTGCTTTCTCTGGGCTGTGTTGTGCTTCCAGGATATGTCTGGGAAGTTAAAGTCCCCCACAAGAACAAGCGCTGACGATTTTGCAACTTCTGCCAGCTGCCTGTAGAACTCCTCATCTGTCCGCTCATCCTGGTTTGGCGGTCTATAACAGACCCCCATCAGGATGCTTGCCTTGTTGGCCTTTCTGCTAATCCTAACCCATAGCGACTCCACCTTGTCATTCCCTGCCTCAAGTTCGATGACATAAAACACTCTCTAATATAGAGAGCCACTCCACTACCCCTTCCGTGCTGCCTGTCCCTTCTGAAGAACCTATAGCCAGACATTGCAGCACTCCAGTCATGAGAGTGGTCCCACCACGTTTCCGTGATGGCAACCAAGTCATAGCCTGCCTGCTGCACAATGGCTTCCAGCTCCTCCTGCTTGTTGCCCACGCTGCGTGCATTAGTGTAAATGCACTTCAGCTGGGCCTTAGCCTTCTCCCCCAGCCTTGCTACTGTTCCCCCGGCACACCTCCAGCAAGCTTTGTTTCATCCCTGTCCCCCTTCTTCCTTAGTTTAAAGCCCTCTCAATGAGCCCTGCCAGCTCCTGGGCCAGGATCCGTTTTCCCCTTGCGGACAGTTGGGACCCATCTGCAGCCATCAGGCCAGGTGCCGAGTAAAGCGCCCCGTGGTCAAAGAACCCAAAACTTCTCTGTTGGCACCAGCCTCTGAGCCACGTGTTTATCAGGTGGGCTTTTCGTGTCCTCTCTGAACCATTCCCTGCCACTGTAGGAATGGATGAAAACACCACCTGTACTCCCACTCCATCCACTAACCGTCCCAGCCCCCTGAAGTCCTGTTTGATAGCCTTCAGGCTTCTCTCATCAGTGTTATCACTGCCAGCCTGGACTATCAGTAGCGGGTAGTAATCGGAGGGGTGAACCAGGTTGGGAAGCTTTCTGGCAACATCCCTGACCCTGGCCCCAGGGAGGCAGCAGACTTCCCTACGGGTAGGGTCAGGCCAACAGATAGGGCCCTCCATTCCTCTGAGAAGGGAGTCACCCACAACGATCACCCTTCTTTTCTTCTTGGTGGGAGCAGTCTTGAGGCATGGAGCAGACTTCCTCACCCTAGGCTTCCTGGTTAAATTTCCTACCACACCCTCATCCACCACTCTCTCGAGCTCCAGGGCCTCAAACCTGTTGCATAAGGGCACCTGGGAAGGTGGGGCAGGTGGTGGGGGGAGTTTTCTGCAACATCGAGCAGGGACCTGTCTCCATTCCTCCTCAACTCCTAGGTCCCCTCTCTCTGCCCAACAGTGACCGGGCGGGGGTCCACCCCCATCTGGGGGGTCTCACCCCGGTGCCTCTCCTTCAGGCCTTGCAGGCCTTGCTATCTCCCACTCGCACTCCCTGACCTCAACCTCTCCACCTCCTCATTGAGCTCTGCCACCAGGTGGACCAGGTCATCCACCTGCTCGCACCTCACGCACACGGTATCTCTGCCACCTTCAGATGGCAGCAGCAGGCTCTGACACTCCCTGCATCCAGAGACCTGCACTGCCGCATTTCTGAGTGGGCACTCTGTCTGGGTGGCTACAGACTTTCTAGCGCGAGCTCTCTGCCTAGTGAGGACCATAGTGGCCTAACTGTTGGTCGAAAGCTGTCAGTTGAGGTGTTCTAGGGGCGGGGGGATCGCTCTGCCCTCCCTGCTCGCCCTGCTTGTGCGAACTGCTGCGCCCCGCCTTTCTGCCGCGCCCCGCCCTGTTTGCCCGTCCTGGTCGCTCGCGCTCCTGGTCACTCGTGCTCCCTAGGGGCTGCTTTTGAACGGCCCGGGGAGGGGGCGCTGCTGGCTCTGCCTACGCCTCGTCAGCCTCCCTCGTGAGGGCTGCTGGGTTGTGGCGGCTCCCTTGGCTGCCTTGAGTGGCCTCGATGCCAGGAAAATAGCCCTGCCTGTCCCAATCCCCCGCTCCGCTGCAGAGCACATCTGCCTCGGGGCGGATAGCCTTGGCAAGTTTAGTTGAGCTCTTCCTATAAAGAACCATTTCCTATTACCACATTGACCTGTGCATTTGCTCTGGCAGTGAGACTGGCCCTTGTGCCTTCTGTGTGATAGACACATGGGGCCATTTTCCACCCATCTCAGTTCCAAAACCTTTCTCAGGACAATTGTCCTCAGTACTCTGTTCTCTGATGGCATCAGTTAGAAAGTGGACAGTGTCCATCTGAGGTTTCAGATACTCTCCTGATCTTGTCCCATGTTACTGCTTGTCTTGCTACTTTTTACCATTTTCTGTATATTCACCTGGCATTGGGAAGAGAAACCGGCTATTTTGAAACTCATATAGGCACACATGATCTGTGACTGCATCTTTCAAAGTGTGCTGTGAGACTGTGTCAACATATATAATCTGATGGCAAATACCACTGGCACATGAAGGAAGTGACATGGAAGTCATAACCAAGATAAGTGAAACTTTTTATTACAGATGAACACAAAAACCAGCCATCAGTTCCTCTGAAGAGGAGTGACTGCAAACCTTCGTCTCCTCATCTTGAAATAATTCTTACATCACCTGTAGTTATGGGCTAGTCCTTCTGCATCACTTTGCACACCTTGCTTTAACTGTTTCAGGTGAGGGCTATTCTTCAAATAAGACAAGGCCCTGGGTAGGCATGGCTGAGACCATGAGCAGGTGTTCATTTACTTGAGATGAACACGTTAAAAATTGGGGAGTATAGTCCTTTTCTTTTCCAGTTTAAATAGATAAAACAGACATCAAAGGAGGACTCAAAATTTCTGGGAAAACATGTATTAAATAGCTGTTTAGTGGATGTTGCTATAATTCCTACCATATCTTACAAATATATATATATATATATAAATAAATCCTATATGCACAAGCAAAGCAACACAGCTGTCTTGTAAGCAGGGATTAGTAGCAGGACATTGTTGTAGAAACAGTACACATTTTCCCTTGGGAAACTGTTAAAACCCCATAAATTCAGTCGATTCAAGGCCACAGAGAAACAATGTTCTCCTTATGCTCGTTTCCATTTCTAGTTGCTGAGATCGACATTTTACAAACCAGGTTTCTGTACATTCTTCATTTCATTTAAAAACTACAAAGTTCTTGGATCGGAATCCATTGAAAAAAAATGACCCAAATGCATTCATCTCCAAATTTACATTTTTGTTTCTCCCTTACTTGGTTAAACCAGACTACAGGAAGTTTTTTTCACTCTTTAATGCTAGTGCATAATTGATGGAGCAACACTGTAATGAAGTACTTTAGAAAGGGTTTTAGCAGATAAACACCAGAGATTCATCTTAAACTAGTTTAATCTAAACAGTTTCATGACAACAGCTGGGGACATAACTTCTGGGACATGTGGATGCAAATTCATACTGGAAGATAAGATTCAGTGAAATCAATGAGTTGCAGCTGCTGTGTCTGACACAGACACTACTACATCTAGCAACATCTTTTTAGATCAGAGGCAGACTGAGCCCTAAGATAAGCAGCTATCCATCTGTCTCATGGCAATAGAATAGATCCAGATCCAGCTGGATGTTAGGTGGCAACTGAATTCTTCACCATTCAACTTGCATTTTATTATTATTAATAAAAGACATTTTTGTCATTTTTTATATGGATTCTGCACAGCTCAGATGCCCCTTTCCCTCCCATACACTACCTGTGATTGCCAACTGTGTAACAAAGAATGCCATTCGAGATTTCCGCTTCCTCCTCCATGTAGAGAAGAACACAATGGCATTTCCAACAATTGTGACAATAAAGAGGATCCAAAGAGTTACCAGCTGCTCTGTCTGCATTGGAAAGAAGAAAAAAAAAAAAATCATACAGGTAGGTGAGTGGATAGTGACTACAGTTAAGCCAGTCAGTTAACCTAGGACAAATGAGATAAGAAGAATTTATATATATATATATATATAATTCTATTATTTGATTTGCAGTGCCTGCATATTACTTCTGTATTCACAAAGCCACTATCACTATTTGTGTTCTGCACTGGACACCAAAATGAGAGGCAGCCTTCAGTTTTCTCGTGTTGCTCCAACAAGCTGTGAAATAACCAATGGACTAACTTTGTAAAGAATATTGATAGATGGGCTCCTTTGGAGAAATGGGGGAAATAAATACTTCTCTTCCTCACAGCTCCAGTGAGTATTGGTCATGCACAAGCCCTATAAAATTCAGACATCCACTCCATCATCTAGATGTGCACCAAGATTGAAAAGCAAGCATGACCCATTGTAAGGAAAATTGCTAGCAAGTAATACCTGAGGACAAAACGCCCCCTAGTGGTAGTGTGCACAAAGAAAAGAAGTAAGAAAAACAGTTTCAAAACATTCTCAAAGCGTCAGGATCCTCTGGCTGCAAGAACAAGGGCGTACATATGCACGATTGCTTGTTTTGTGCGAGTGCATACAAAATTTTCTCACTCCATTTTGGACTACCAAAAAAATGATTTTGTCTTCTCTAAATTCAGATTAGTTATTTTCCAGTGGCTATTCTGTAGGTTTCTTCTAGCTGTGTGAGACTGCAAAGTTCGTTTTCTCCAGCCAGCTCTGAGAAGCACTGAGTCTGGTGAGCATGGGGTCAGCTTGGAGAAAACACTGCATTTCTGCAAAATTCTCACTTACAAAACCTGTCTTGTGTAATGTATGTAGTGCCATGGAGGAAGACAGTTCTGCTGCTCTTCTGAAGGCACTTTTCACAGCAACAGTTTGAAGGGCACAGAGCAGGGGAACACAGGAAAAAAAATCCTGAAGTATCCTGCAGCAATAATAATATGTGCATTGTTGCATTGTTATTATAGTCTGTGAGAGAAAAAATACACATATGGCTCAGCAGATCCAGTAGCCAACATCTGTAGTCCCTCATTTACTGGAAAGCAAGCTGTGGCCCATGGTCCTCAGCCAGCTTTGCTCCAGGTAGGTGGTGATGGTATCCTGTGATGTACGTGGACATGCGGGAAAGGCAAGACACAGTGCATGAGCAATTCAAGACTGCACTCCCTAAAACTGGGGATTAGTCTAAGTGCACAGTGAAGGCTGTGTTTATATGGTTTCACTTTTCCCAGCATGATAACTTTTGTCGGTATAATCTGCCATTAGGGCCACCTCACCGAACTTTAAAGCTCTAAAGAGAGACAGCTAGTCTAAATGGCTTTTGTAGTCTGGGTAATGGCTGTAACTCAGGCATGAGTCACCATTCATCTCACCTACCCTGGGATGGCCTGTCTCTGCTGATTATAGACTCAGCTACATAAGACAACCAGTGTGGGCTGAATTCTTAACTTTTAGATGAAGAAGCAAACAAACAAACAAACAAAAAAAACAAACCAAACCAAACAACAACAAAAGAAACACCTTTTTCATGTCTGAATGTCCCTTTCAAAACGTTTGGCAGAGCAATGGTGAAATTATGCTTATACACTTTGTTTTGTACAGAAATTGGAAGGGAGTGTCTTTTTGGAAGGTAAATACAGAAACAAGCAATCAAACAAACAAAAACTAAGATTTCATATCACATTTGTCCTTGAAATCAATAGGTTCTCCTCAGGGTTTGGTTTGTCTTTTCTATTACAAAACAGATCTTTAACATGTGAAGAAAGCTATGGGACAAGACTTGCTCCCATTTTCTGTGATATAAAACCAGGAGAGCATTTCCTTGAAAGAAATTCAGTATTCCTGTGTTATGCTGATAAGGGTAAGAACAGATCAAGGCTCTGAAACAAATCTTTTCATGATTCTTGTAGAAGGAATACCTAGGTACCGACAGAGACTGTGTTAGAGGGGTGTTTCCTCCCCATATAGGGGCAGCATGTATGGTCAGCTTAAATCCCATCCTGCCAAAAAAATCAGTGCTTTAGGCTCTACAGAAATGTACAATTAATCCAGTCTACAAAGATAACCTAAAAGGTGCAAAAGCTGAATAAGGAGAGGTAAGCTTGAAAGGCCATAGACAAAGGTATAAAGCCAAAGTTTCTATTCATCTATTTGTGTAGTTGCCATTCAGAGAGAAGAGAAAAAGATTAAAGAGGTACTATAATTGGCAATTTCAATCACTGCAGCCTCTGTCAGTCTGTATTAGCCTGCAGAATAAAAACTCCTGTAGTTATTAATGGAATGCCCACCATGATAAAGGCGTTCATGAAAGCTAAGACTGGAATTCAAAATGATCTTGAAGAACTGGAAATGGGCAATGAAAGAAACACGATGCCATTCAATAAAGGAGCAGCGTAGGACTCTACAGTGCACTAGATGTAATAACACCAAGTTGGGTGAGCCTTCAAAACATTATCCCTCCAACACGTATCAGGTGAATATCCCCATGAGTTGAGCACTACCATGAAAACAGCCACCACCACCGGGAGACCAACACAAGTGTCACTTGTCTCTGCTCTGACCCTCCACTGTACCCAGCTGCTGTACTATGTCCACTTCAGGGCACCATGCTTCAAGAGAGGCATAGGGCAATGAGGTGAGAGCATTCCAGAGGATATAGGTGGGAAAAGAGACTGACTGAATTAAATTGCTTAATATAGGAAAGAGCTGACTGCAGGAAAAGACAAGCATAGCCTTGAAGACACAAAAAGACTGCTGTTAAAAAAAAAGGGGGGGGGGTAGGGGGAGATGGGGGTGGAAGGGAGATAATCTCTTCTTCAGATTCACTGCTTATTGGCCAAAATCAGTGAACTAAATTTTTTTTTTTTTTTTTTTTTTTTGACTTACAAATATACTTGTATGGATTGATTGAATCAGTGAAACCTCCATCTATGAAAGCCTTAAAAATAAGCCTTAGGCTTCAGTTATAGCTGATTGATCCCTAACTTCAGTGCAGCTGCATTTTCTATAATTCTGTTTTATTCATCACACCAAGGTTGTTTAAACATAGAGGTTTCATTTCATGCCATGTTTGTTCATCAAGCAAAAATTCTCTTTTTGTAACAACCTTCAGAACGGTGATTTTTAAAAATGCAAAAAAACACCATTATTTAATAATATCTTGCACAGACACCAAAGGTATTCTGAATGAAAAGAAAGATAATAACATCTCCAAGGTCCCTTGTGTAAAAGCTTTCAGTGAGGGCTGCTTTTGCAATGGGCATTACTAATTACATTACACAAGAATGCTGTGAGGGAGACTGGTGTCATCAAGTAGTACTTTTAGATCAGAAAAACTAAAAATGCTGGTGACCTAGTTAAGGTCACAGAACAAATCAAAGTCAAGAGAATTTCTTTGGCTTGATTATAAGAATTGCATATGTTGCTATTCCACAAAACTGTTGTTTGAAGCACAGAAGTGCTTGACATCTGGAGCACATATTAGTGTTATTCTAATTTGCTTTAAGATTAAAACCAGCTTAAGTCAATGAAGCAAGCCTCTTCATGGGTGAAATGTAAGCCAGAAAACCTGGCTGAAGAGTGTGTGCATTTTCCTTTGCTTGTAGAAGTGGTTTGTTATTTTGTCTCTGAGAAAATTTCTGAATTCATAGGCTGCAATAAGTCTAGCCTGAGGTGTATTGTGCTTTATATTTGCAAAAAACTACATCCCTAAGAGTCTTCTGTGTCACTCACTCATGGTTCATATACCATCCCAGGGCAGAAGGGATCCATATGGGTTGTAGGCATTTGTTTTATTATAATATGATTTATATTTATCTTGTACCAATGACAAAATTCACCTCTGAAATCTGCCTGCAGGCCCTCAGTGCTGTATCTCTGACTTACTGTAGTGTAGGGGGTAGTAATGGGAAGTGTTTAACACCATTCTGAATGAGACTGGCTGGTCCCTTAATGGGATGTGAGAACGTGTATAGCAAATTCAAGTCCTCCCTGACCTGCTGCCTTCCTGCTCTGTGTTCTTGTTAGTTTGGTGAAAAGGCACTGATCCCTCCTATCACAGGTTGGTAGTGACTTACATGTCTGAGCACCTTTTTCTTGCTAGCTGGTTAAATTCTGAGAATACACACACAACCTGACTGCTTACCTTTTGTTTATTTTAAAAATAATGTTACAAATGTAACCTACTGCAGCAATTGAGATGTAATCATGGAGCAAAGCAAGCAATTTCACAAGGAACATCCTCTTAACATGTGAAAAGAACACATAAATCTGCTTGCTGAATTGGGGATTGGGGAACTGGTATGCTCAAGATGATGTTCACCACTAGTAGATTGCATTGCACTTTCCCAAAGGGACAAAAAAAATCTTTTCTCATCCTCTGAAAAAGTCACTTTAATTACAGACCAGGTAAGCAAATGGATGACTCCAGGTTTTGCATTATTTTGATCCTGTTGTAGAAGATCTGGAGTACTGAATTTTGAATACTGAAAATACATTGGACAGATTTGTTATTTTGGCTGCCTTTGTTTAGGGTGGAACAAAAAATGGGGATGGGAAGGGAAGGGAATTAGTTTTCCTGAGGCAGATGGGTGCAATGCATCTTGACTGATTCCACTTGGGGATTTACCATCTGTTTACCTCTAAGCTAAAGTGCATTTTTGACTGTAACATTGAAAGAGATCAAAAAAAGACTGGCTCAAAAATTGGCTCAACTTCATTAAGGAGTCTTAAAGATACTGGTACAACCTCTGACACAATTCATAGTTTGTAAAAAAATAATAAAAAAATAGAAAACCTCTGTTCCATACTGCCAGAATTCTCCACAGCAGAATCATAGAGGAGCTCTTGGCCTGGGTGGGATGGAGGTGAGGCTGTCTCATTGCTGCCGTCTTTTATCTAAGGGGAGAAGATGGACCCAAGGGAATGGAATGAAGCTGCAGCAGAGAAGGTTCAGGCTGGATATTAGGAAAAGATTATTCACTGAGAAAGTGGTCAGGTACCGGAACAGCCTACCCTGGGCAATGGTCATGGCAGGAGTTCAAGAAATATTTGGACAACACTTCAGGCATCGGGACTGATTTTGGGGTGGTCCTGTGTGGAACCAGAATCTGGACTCAATGATCCTTTTGGGTGCCAGACAACTGAGGATATTCTTTGTTTCTAAGATGGAATTAATAATGAAAAGCAATAAATGAGAGATGCAACACAAGACATTTTGATTAGATATTAGGAAAAAAAATCAACATGAGAGAAGTCAAATACTGGAATTGGAGCACAAGGAGGCTATGGGATCTCCATCTCTGAAGATATTCAGAACATGAATGGACAACAGAACAATCTGGTATTGTTTGAATTATCTTTTGAGTGGTCAGCCTAGGTGACCTATTTTATTTATTGTATCATAGAACAATGCAGATCTTTGTGGAAATTTCTATGTAAATAAAAAGCCATCCTGTAAGTTAGTTGTAAAGGCTATTGGCACAGGAAGGACACAATATCTTAAGTCTTAGGGAAAGCAAAAAAAGTATTAGGTGGCATTTAGTTAAAGCTTATGCAGAGGTCTGAGACAAAGAATTTCAGCCAGGGTGTGACCAGCTTAAAAAATGAGCTGTCAGAAGTAAAGTGAGATGACATTAAAGTGCTCATAACTATTGTTGTGTTTACCTACACACAATATAAAGTTTTTTTAAGAGATAAAAAAGAACAAACTTTGTTAAAGTGCCAACTGGAAACATCCATCTGTCTTCCTGTGTTGAAACTTTCAACCCAAGTTAGGTTGTGAAAAGAACAACAGAAATCTGTTTGAAAATAAGCTGTAGGTGTCTTACATATACTTTAGTTGTAGATAGCAGTTCTCACTGTCAAGAGAGAACAAAATAAGAGTCAACAATACTTTTATCAAAAGAGAGAGAACAACAGGAATACTTAGGCTAGAAATAATCTTCATACACCAAACATTAAGCACCTAAATGTGAACGTTCAGATGATTAATTCAAACCACCTTCTAATTCTCAAGAAATATCAAAAAGAATAAAAATAAATAAAATATCAAGAAAAAGAAGAAGAAGAAATTAAAAAAAAATGAAGAAGAAGAAGAAGAAGAAGAAGAAGAAGAAGAAGAAAAAGAAGAAGGGAACATCTGTGGAGAAGGAAAAGCCACAAAATAAATGGCTGGATCACTTAATTCATTTGCAGGTGGACCATGTCTCAGAAGAAAGAAACACATTAAACAACTTGGAAGATCACTGAAATCTTATGGCTTAGTTGTTACAAGTAGCAGAAATTGTACTGGCCATTCCCATAATACAAGTATATTTTGAAAGAACATTTTCCATCTAGCAAGTCAAAAATGAGATGTCATTATAGAACACTCACACAAGATGGTCCTTAAAAATTTGTGAAAGCAAGTTGATTGATACAAAAAAAAAGCTCTGAGAAAACTCGTGAAGATAGTAAAGACTGAGAAAAGAGTCAGTTCAAGGATAAGTTTTAAATTTTTCTATTTAAAGGTGCTTCCACTGTGATTGAATTTCAGAGGAAGACATTTGGGCAGGCAACAAACCCTCTAGGAGTTGATTTTTTTTTTTTTTTTTTTTTTTTTTTTGGTAGCTTGCCTTGGAATTGAGCACGATACAAACTGCATAAATACTAGTACAGCCTCAGGTTTGTCTCTTGGACCACTGCTTTCCCATTTAAGCCCTGGGGCAAAAAAACACCCCTGACTCTCATGGACCTTGGCTATTAATTAAGTGGTTTCTCTTCAAACCCCAATATCCCCAAGCAAGCTTAGCAAAGAAAAATCAATCTGCATCTCACATTTCTCTGAGTCAGGCATGAGCTTTGAATTCAGCAGACACAATGGTCATGCCTGATGGTTTTCATATCTTCTTCTGCACAGAGGCTACTTTACTGCAATGATTTCTCACAGGATGGCTCTGTTAACTTCCCAGCACATGGCTGTAGGTTATTCTGGCAATCCTGTGATGTGTTGCCACATGCGGCCTTCACAGTACGTCAGAGATGCTGGCAACAGTCACTTCTCCATAGAACTTTATGCCTGGAAGAAGGGCACAGCTAGAAAGGGACCCAAGCTCATGTTTTCTGTTCTGCCAAATTTGAGAAGCAGTTTGAGTTGGTATTGGTATGGTATTACACTCATAGTCTCTGAATGTCAACGTGTTACATAGACGAAAATCTAGAATACTTTCTACATTTTAGACTTGGGGAAACAGACTAGGCAAGGAAACCTATTCACTAAATCAGAACACAATCTCAAACAAAGGGGTAATTATGTGACTAAGATTACTTTCAATCCTTTTTGAAATCTGGTAGTATAATATATAGATATATGTAGATTTGTGAATCTCCAGTTTTAAAAAAATATATTTCTTATCTCTCACTTCACCATTGCCGGTGAGGCAGGGTCACTTCACTGGGCAACATTTAATGCATGTGAATTACTGTGATCTTTCTAAGCACCAATAACAGCTAAACAAACCATCCCCAGCCTGCCCTCAAATCCTCCATAGGTGTGACTTGTGTAAAGGGCAAGATTCTCAGTCAATAACATATAACAATAATTCAATTTTCCAAGCAGATGGTTCATATTTTCCATTCTGCTGTGCTTTGTTACATGGATAATAAACTGGGACAGTACTATTTAGTTATTATAGTGTGTTTTTTTGTTTGTTTGTTTTTTACCAGTTGTACTCTAGGGAGCTTCCACAGAAGATAAATGTATTTTGCAAATTTTGATCTCATCAGGAAATATACATTTATCATGATGTATCTATCTGTTTTTTCATAGAATATTTTGAACAAGATGACATAATATTAGGTCATTCAATAGCCCATCCATAATTGTATGATCTTGATAGCCCTATTAAAAACTGTGAAACACTGTTCTTTCTTAATCACAGAAAGGGGTAAGATGATTAGGTGTGCCTAATTAAAACACCTCACAAACTGAAGAAATTATTATTTTCTAGGTCTGAATTTATAGGAGAGGCAGATACAAACCCTATGGGCTGTGTGGACCATGAAATCAGAAGTCTGAGGGATAGTGGTATAAAACTGCTTGTATTGTCTGTCTCAGAGCTACCCAAAGCTGGGCTGTCATATAGTCAGATCACGTTTGTACTGCCTTTAAGCTAGTAGATGAAGCCAGCCCACCCCAGATCATTTCAGATTTGTTTCAGAAGGTGATCAGCTATTACATTCTCAGTGTGACAGTCCAACACTAGCATCGCTCATCACAGCATATTGCACTGGCTGTGTTAAGGAGTTCCTGACACTTAATTTTCCTCCTCTCCCTCCACTGAAAGATAACAAAGTCACTTATGAATTATTTGGTTTGCCCATTTTCCTAAAATATATGATTGCATTTGCACAGATTACCCCAGAAATTTGACAGCACCCATTAATATTTTTCTCTTATGTATTCAAGGATGGGATGGTTTGTATAGTCTGCTTTAAAATCAGAATGAGCAATAGTATAGGTGAATGCTTTCCAGGAGATAAAGAGACTCCAGCATTTGGATGAAATAATAAGGCCCCAGATTCTGAGGACACCTGGAACCACATCCTTCTTACCTGATAGTTTTACAAAATTAGCCTATGTAAACTTTCTCTCTGCACACTGGTCTTCTCAGCTTTTTGCAGGAGGTGGTAGGCCCAGAACTTTCTAATGAACATTATTCTCTGTGGATGATAAGTATGCGGTCTTATATTTATGCTTACACTGGCATGGCTCTACAGTCTTGTTTAATATCTGAGTTACCTGGGCTACAACATGCAGATACTGGCAATGCTACTGGGGTGAGGGTTTTGGGTGGGGAAGGACATTCATTGTCTGTCCTTCCTGAAAAAAAAAAAAAAAAAAAAAAAAAAAAAAAGGAGGGGAATTTTAATTATTCATGAAAAATCCTTTGTAATCATTTGTAGTGGATTTAATGTGCATGCTGTTTCTCCTGAGAGCTCTGATCCTTTGGTGTCCCTGCTGGAGTGATGCTGCACAACACAGGGACCAGGGGTCATGGCACCAACCTCGGCCCAGTGGTTGGGGTTCCCACCTGGTAGCATGGGACTGGGATTCCCAGACAACCTTGTGTAAAACCAGCAAAACTCTTGTGCCTTGCTACACAGGCGGAGACTCAGATCTACACATCAGGAAACAAAATAAGGAAAGGTACTAGATGTGGAAGGACTGTGGTGGGAACACAGTCCTGCCAAAGAAGAAATAATGACTGGGACTTTTCTGCATTTGAGCACCCTAATCTTTACTCAGTTGCATAAAAGTATGGCATCCCATTTACCAAAAGATTTTCTTTTAAAAGAAATGAAACTAGTCAGGACTGCCTAAGCTTCAGAGCTGCTGGGGGCCTGTTGAGGTCCTTCCTCCAGCCTTGATGAAGACCCCTAGCCCTGTTGATCATAGCTACTCCTTTCTCAGCAGGATGCATTGAACCTGTTTGGAGATTTTGGCTTCACCCCAGGCTCTCCAAACAGGTTTCTAGTTTGCACCTTGTGTCCCAGGTCCCCGAGAGTCAGGTATGCAGAGCTGAGGGACTCCAAAAGTGGAGGGAGGCCACTGATGTTCGGATAATCTCTGATTTTTTCAGCTTACTGTATTTGGTAGAGGTCAGTTGACACTTGCTTAGAGCCTTTTTACACATAGATTAAATGCATTTGGGGGAGATTGTAAAGGGATGTAATGAATTCTCCTTTGGTCTGGGAAGTTGGACTTGTAATTAATACCAATTTGCACAGCTGTTCTGAATTTGGTGCTGGCACAGCCAACAGGACTTCTAGAGTTTGTGGTTCAAGACAGTGAGTGACCTGCATGCATCATGTAAAGGCACCCAGGCAGAGATAAGATTTCAGTGACTCTGCCATCACACAGCAGAAAGACCGGCCTGCAGGTGGGCAGGAGCTGCTGTCTTTGCTGTTGGAAGCCCCAGCTCACCTTGCATACCCCGTGACACGCTATGGTCCTCCCCCAAAGGGTGCAACTGCACCCCAGCTCCAAGGCTATCATGCATGGCAGCAGACTCACATGCAGCTTTGGGGGGCAAAGCCTCATCTAGCAGCTGGCCAAGCAGCTACAGTAATAACTTCCAGAAGGGAAGCGCACATTCCTCTAAGTGGATGAAATGGTCCATTTCCCAGCAAAGAAAGAAAGAAAGAAAGAAGAAATCTAATTGAACTGGCAAAATGCTTTTTAAGCTGAAACAGCACAGGATTTAGTTGTTAAACTCTGAAGAGAAATTCAAATGTTTCTGAAAGAGAGAGCAGGGAAGCATTCATGGTTCAGCTCTGAGTCACATTATTTTACTTTTGCAATGTTGCCACCATGGTGTAACCCAGACAGTACCAGTAGGTGGGTACAGGTAGTTCTTCTGAAGCATGGGAGGAAAAGAAGAAAACAGTGCTCCCTTTTCATCCCATAGTTCAAGCTGCGTATGAGATACCCTACAGAACTGACATTGGGTAAAATCCTTAAAAGAACCATTAACGTAGGAATTGATGCAGGTACTGTGTGAGCATCACTCCCTAGTCTCCATTTATTCATTTAATTATGTTTTCCTAGTATGCCTTTGGTTAGGTAGATTACACCTCTGCATTTCCCAAAGAGAAATAGGAGAGAGCTGAAATTGCTGGCAGGGAGCCCTGTCTTCCTTGCACAGTAGTTGTCAGAGCAGGTGCTTTATTCCTCCTTTCCTGCAGCAGCAACACCAGCTGTGACTTGTCTCCAGAGTCAAAATATTTCCATGCCTATCAGCAGTTGGTAATTGATGTGAAATCAGTGAACCTCCTCACAAAGTTCATGCTATATTTACCAGAGCTAGACATAAGGCAGCGGAGTGGAAGTCTAATGAGAAGCTCTCAGCTAACTGAATCAAGTTTCTTTTAGCAGTGGACAAGCACACGTGACTATCCATGGTATCCTAATTATTGTAATTTACTTATTCTGCCCTATTAAGAAGCATTTTATTTTCTGCCTGGGAACTTTCTAAACATGGAATTAATTTGTCACTTTTACCATTATAAAATACTGCTCCCATGACATTGTTCAGATTTACAGCCCTCAGTGTGGAGAGAAGAAAGGAGATAAAGAAAAAGTAGTTAAAAAAAGGTTTTGCTCCTCACTTGTGTTGTTTGTTTCAAGAGCCTTTTAGGATTGTAACATGAAAAGAAAAATAAAAATGAAAAGGGAAAACAGAAAGTTTTCACTCTTGAAATCCCACTTAAGACAGTACTGTCTTACCAAGAAGAAAAAAATAATAAAGTAAAAAAGTATAATGTTAAATGAGAACCAAATTAATGAATTGTAGAACTAGAGATCAACTTTTTCCTTAGCAGAATTGAAAACCAGTGGTAACTCATTTGATTCCACGTGCATTGTACCAGAGGACTATCAATCTCCTGGAAGTCAAAATTCATCTGAATGTATCCCTGATAAACGATGATATTCTCAAATGAGGTGAGTGCCTACACCTTTCCATCTGAAAGTGAAGCACCAGAGGGAACGGCAGGGTACTTCTTGTCAGCCCTTTTAGTAACTTGAACATAACTGATAAAACTACAGTAAAGTGACACATGACACACAGCATGAAATTAAGCAGTGACAACAGGCACAGAAAGCTAAGGCAAAGATGTAACTCAGTACCTCTTTCATCTTTTTCCTACATTCACATATTGCAAGGGTGATGTTTATTTTGGGAGATGAATGAATACACTTCTCGTGTCATTCAACAGCATTCACTACTGGATCATTCATCCCGTATGTTCTTAAAGAGATGCTGCATCCCCCTCTCAGGATGAAAACAAATAAACTAGCCAACTAATTAAAACCTGTCCCTTTTGTTTTTAAAACAAAGAAACAAACACACACAAAAAAAATCTGTCTCATTTGTGTGCAGATGTTTGTTACAGATGGAAAATTGAAAAGAAATCCCTTATGTCAAGACTATGGCTAGAAGAAATTATGTAAAAATGTGTAAAACTACTATGCACTTTTGATTAAAGATGCATGTGTAATTACAATGCCACTTTAGAAAAGCAGTACCAGCCCATCTTCTAAGGGGAGACAATTGGCTAAGACCTGCAAGTCTGAACTCCAAATCCTGTAACTCTTTCGTTTTTCTGTAAATGCCTCACACATGCTGTCACCTGTCTTGGGAGGGCAAAACCCACAAATACACAGGCAAAAAGTTCAATAATCCTAGCTGCCTCCCTGCAGAGGTGCTGAAAATGCACCAAAGCTTGTGAGAAAAGTAATGCACTGGCTGTACCTTAAAGGAATAGTAAAAGGATCCCCACTCCTCTTCTTCCACCACTTCAGTGAAAGTCACTGTCTCAGTGCAGGTGACAAGGGTGAAATCCAGCCAGCCGGTGCCAGCTGGGGACCTGCTGCTGGCTTCTGTGGAGCTGACCTCCATCACAGGCTTCTGCTTGAATTGTTTAGGTGCTTGTTTTCCTAAGAGTTCATGCAGACCAGTCTCTCTGTAAAAGCAAAGCAGCAAAACCAGCTTCTCACTGCTCCACCACTGGCTACCAGAGGCATCAGGCTTCAGTGTAGCTGAGTGATAAAAAAAAGGCCAAGCTGGCACCAGCCCTTTGAGCTCTCTTTCAGTATATCTCTATCAACAGCCGTCCACATGCGCTTTCCAGCAGCTGGACCAGCAGCTGGTAAGAAAGTTAGCACACGTGGAACCCATCCATATGCCTTGTGGGCTCAGGACTCTCTGGCATCCACAGTTGCCAGCTCTGGAGCCAGGCATAGCTGTAAAAGCATGGACCTGGGGCACAAGCTCACATTTAGTGCATCCAGAACTTGTTCAGCTTAGTGGAGCTGTTCTGCCTTGAGACCTATGCAATCATAAGCAGTACTCAGTCTATTTTCATAGCCATGTCCCACCAACTCTATTTCTCCATTTCCTGTTACCTGCAGGACAGAAGCTTGGAGGGACTGGAGAAACTTCTGGGTGCCCAAGCAATATTCAGGCTTTGCCAAGATACAGTGAAATCATCCAGAGGAGGATGGTTGGTCCTGGCCCGTATAGATAATTAGAACCATTCATGAAGAGAAAGGACCAGCACTGATCTATATGCACCAGTGATCAATACTTAAACAAATGTTACACCTGTTGGAATATGAAAGGATAAACAGAAATTTCTTAGAACCACCATGTTTAGCTGAAATCAACAGGGAAATCACTCATTAGTATATTATCTGAAAGAGAGGAGGAAATATTTTGGATTTTTTTTTTTTTTTTTTTCTGACTGGTCATGCAGGTTGACTGAACCCCTGTTATAAAGTATTCAGGTAGCATCCAAGCTTCCTGAAAGCATCCTACCTCTTGTTTATTCTTCCTTTTTAAAAAAAAAAAAAATTTTTTTTTTTTTTTAACCTTACTTTCTGATATTTATGGAATAAGTTAAAACTTCCTGCACTGAATATTTTCTTTTTAGGATTTTTTTGGCTCCCTCATTCCCACACAGATGATAGTCTCAAGCATATTAGAAGTGCAAAGAAGCTTTTCAGTACATACATGATCCTGCACAGCTCTCAGGACTAAACCAAGAGTGACTTTTCTTGTGGCTTTGCCAGCTGGTTGCTGTAAGTAATGCTTATGGTGTTAAAAAGGTAATTCAGGTAAAAGAAGAGGTAATTCAGATATTCCATTACTCTTACCTTTTCTGTCTTGGATTATTTCTTGGTGACTGTCACTGCCCCGTTTTTTTGATGACTGGTTTTGCTGAAATGCTGTTTTGTTTACTTGTTCATTTGTTTGTTTGGTGGTTAATCAGTTAATCACAACATTTTAAGACATGGGCTGTCTGTGGTACCATATCTATAATTAATCTAATTCTCTAGGGAAAAACAAAACAAAACAAAACAAAACAAAACAAAAAAAAAACAAACAAAAAGCTTATTTTCTTATTTTTAAGTCTCTAAAAAAACATCTGAAATTTGATGTTTAGGGTTGCTCCCTCCAACCTCCACCATCCCCAAGATTAAGCAAACTGTTTGAATACCCCTGGAATGAATGGTGAAATAAAAGACTTTACTGATCGAATCTCAAAAGTCTATAGCAGGCAAGATCAAATCCCAGCAATTCCTCGGTGGATAATGTATAGCTGATTGATTCCTATAACCATCTTTGTTTTCCTCAGCCAGGCGTTTGAAAAGTCTGAGAATTTCAGTGCTTGAAGAGATTTAGGTGGTTTTACATAGAGAGAAATTGAGTCTTCCCACTGTTTTTACAAAAGATGCTCTCAAATTATTTTTTTAAATGTTTTTATGTGTTTTATAGAAACACATTTTTTTTTTCTAATGTATAATAAAATGTGATTTTTGCTTTCTTAACCTAGCCTATTTCTCTTTTTAAGTCTCACTATTTTACTACACCACAGCATAAGCATGCTTCCTATATAGGAAATATTAAACAATTTTGAAAATAATCTTTAACAAAGAGAATGGAATATTCATAAGAAGAACAGAGAAGACTTGTTTTAGGGGCCACTTCATTGGCCATTCTTTGACCTTGGTCTCAGAAGCTACACAAAATTATTTCTCAAATATAGCTTTGAACCAAGGGACTACTGGAAAACTAGAGCATAAGTTGTTCCAGTGCAAGCTAAGTAGAACACTTTGCAGCTGCTGAATGTAACAAAGCTTTATGCTCATCTTCCATGAGCAGACACAGGGGGGGAGACCTGCAACATGCATCTTGTGTCTCCCCATAACGGCATGGTTTTCCTTACTGGGAAGAGGGGGAAACAAAAAATGAAATCAGGAGATTAATACTGTGCATAATGTTGATCATTTCCCCAAATTCAGCTGATCTGAACCTTCAGATGCACCTAATAGTTTAAAAAATTAAGCACGTCTGAAATGCAGAATCTCAAGGTTATATATGTGTGTGTGTGTGTGTATTGTATAGAATTTACAGTAGAGTTGGCTTTTCTGTATTTAGGCTGTATTGGAAGGAAACTGCAAAAATATTTGGATTCTTGCTGTCTGTAGTTTCCTGTACCCTGGAGTAGTTAGACATAATCATACTAAATGCAAAGAAGAAATAAGGCTATCAGGCTTCAGAAAGAAAAAAATGGGTTATTTCTTGCTTCTAACAGTATGACAAGTTAATTGCTTTTCATTAAAAACAAACAAGCAAACAAAAAACAACATGTTTATCCAAATCTGTATAGAGTGGCCTTGGAAGAGGAAGGTCAGCCTGCTGTTCCTCATGTCCTTCTCCCCCAAAGCTGACTTTCTGGGGCAGTGCAGAGGGGCTCAGTTGCTGATGCTGGCATTGAGGACCACTGGAGAGCTGCCTTCCTGCATCCTCACTGCACAGGAGCAGCGCAGAAATTACACATTAGTGACACAATTCCTGTCACCTGACATGGAAACCTGCATGAAACATCAGTTTATTTTCCTTTAATTTTGAAGCTGCTTAGCATGCATGTTGTTTTCTTTTTGCACTGTGCCTTTGCGGGGTGCAGTTCTGTTCACCATGGCTCAGAGATAACCAGGCTGACAGTGATGGGACCAACCAACACTGCAGGTGGCCCCAGTGCTGGGAAGGGATGCCCATATTTCAGGGCTCTCGGAGGTCAGCACTGCAGGTACAGCAGGGAGGGCACCATGTGTGCCTTCTCTATGGTGGGGCTCAAGTCTAGTGCTGGTCTCTGGCTTGCATGATCTGCATATGCATGAAGGTTCCACTTAAGGTTCTCTTAGCTGGGGTGTGACTGTTCCTCCAGCATTTGCAGTCACAATTTTACACATTTTTTAGCCACACCAGGCAGAGACAACATCAAGTTTCTAAATCCTCTAAGATCTGAAATAGCAATGATCTTCTATGATTTAATTTCTGAGTTCTGAAGTTAGAGGCTGGCAGTTGGAACTGAAGAGCCTCTCCCTTATACAGAGAAATATGTGTTTGATTTTATTTTGAATCTGTACAAACTCAAATTTGAAATATTCAAAGCCTTCACAGAATGAGATGACAAATCTCTGCCTATGTCCAGCCTGATTAATGACCAGTCAGTATCTATCCAGCTCTGAATCAGATCCCCCGACTGCCAGAGGGTGGATTCTTTCTATTGATTGAAGTTTTGGATTGGATCGATCTTTTGCAAAAAATCTGTATTTTACCATTAGTAAAGAAGGAGGGTCATAAAAATCACAGAGCATTTTTCTAATAGTAATGATAAAAGATGAGCACTTTATTCCTCTTCCATAGAAAAATGAATTTTTCAAGGAGATTTTTTTCACACCTTCATTTCATAGAATCATAGAATCATAGAATATCCTGAGTTGGAAGGGACCCTTAAGGATCATCAAGTCCAACTCTTGACACCGCACAGGTCTACCCAAAAGTTCAGACCATGTGACTAAGTGCACAGTCCAATCTCTTCTTAAATTCAGACAGGCTTGGTGCAGTGACAACTTCCCTGGGGAGCCTGTTCCAGTGTGCAACCACCCTCTCTGTGAAGAACCCCCTCCTGATGTCAAGCCTAAATTTCCCCTGCCTCAGCTTAACCCCGTTCCCGCGGGTCCTGTCACTGGTGTTAATGGAGAAAAGGTCTCCTGCCTCTTGACACCCCCTTACGAGGAAGTTGTAGACTGTGATGAGGTCTCCTCTCAGCCTCCTCTTCTCCAGGCTGAACAGGCCCAGTGACCTCAGCCGTTCTTCGTACGTCTTCCCCTCCAGGCCTATCACCATCTTCGTAGCCCTCCTCTGGACACTCTTCAACAGTTTAATGTCCTTTTTATACTGTGGTATTTCTACTTGTGGTATTAATTCAGGGTGGTCCACTTTAAAGAAAGGATTAGTGGGCATTTATCTGTATTTGCAAATAAACTCTTGGAGAAGAATAAGAAATTCTTAAGGATTTGTCTTTGAAAAGAAGCATGGAGGTGAAGAAAGTGTGTAGAAGAATGTCATGTCAGTGAAAGTGTCAGACACTCTGAAATTTCAAATACTTTCCTCTCTTTCTAGCAGCACAACCATGAAGAAAATAATGTATTTCACAAGGGCCTGATTCTCCCAGGAGAGTTCCTATTCAGGGACAGAATCACAGCTATCTTTAGCAAAAAAAAGAGCCAAGCCCTGTGACATGAAACAGAAGATAGATAAATGTGCATTCCTATACAATATCAAGGCAGTCAAAATCATATCATTCATTATATAGCACAGGAGCACTTTTGGTTTCAAGGAGCTGAGCAGGTGTCCAGGATATGGATATGGCACCCGTCCCAGCAGGTCCTGGCAAGATGTAATGCATAGCACACAACTCATTAGACACCATGAATTCACAGCTACCAGAAAGAATTCACAGTTACCAGAAAGATTTTCTTTCAAAATCTGCCCTTCTCGATGCGCTGGCATGTCCGCTGTAGCTGGGATGAGAAAGCAGCTCTGAAATGAAGCTGAGCTGCCAGATGGGGAGTATGGCTGCAGGTGAGCCCAGGCTAGTCCTCAGCAGGCCAGCAGGCACACAGCCACCCCACAGAACATGGGTCCGGCCACAGGGCGAGCACGGGGAGCACAACACCAGCCGTCTGAGTGTCCTATCCTTCCCTCCTTCTGCTGCAGGGCCGTGGTAACGAAAACAAACACAAAGGCTAGCGAAGAATGGGCAGAGAGGGCGTGCAGTCGCAGCTCCCATTTTGTCTAAAACTGGCATCAACAGCTTTTTGTGCATTTATACAGTCTCCTGAGCTAAACGCCAGACTCAGCAGGGCCACAGCCCTGTTTAGCACCATACATGAAGGCTGTTGGAGGAAAACTGAGGTCATCCTGGGTTCCACAAGTGGATGTCTTGCAGTGCTTTAAACAACCACAACCAATGGTGGTGCCTTTCACTGCTTTTAATGCATATGTGATTTCAAACCAGGAATTATTTTCAGTACAGTTTTCATATTGTTGCTTTAAAGCATTATTCTTCCCTTTGTCCACATTTAGTTGAACTACAACCAATTCTCAGTTCATCTTAGACTATGTCTTACAGATGTCACATCACAACTGCCTGGGGACAGAAGTGCTTCTTTCCTCCCACCCCTCAAGTTCTGCCTACAACCTCCAGTGATGGCACACAAGATGTTGAATCCATCGTTAAAGCCTGCCATAATTTAAGAGTTGTTCCCCCATTGGAGTTCAGATGATGCCTGGAGCTGATGAACCTCTCCCTTCCTCTTCAGGGGATGAAGACTAATCTAATGGCTAAGACATGAGCTTGCAGTTCTGGGAAGATATTAAGCTCCTTGTTCCTCTATAAATTCCCATCTCAGATCAAATGGTACTATAGATGCTACAAAGAGAGAAGAGGGATACTGAGAGAAATCAGGCTAATCCATCAACCCTAAAAGCTTGGGAGAAGACTAGCACAATCTTCAATGGAGGTCAAAAAACTGAAGGATTTCTGTGCCCAGTGGGAGGTAGGAGAACAAAAGGAAGTGTGGCAGGAAAGAATTTGAAGTTCCTGTATCCCAGTCCTCATTTCTGTGGAAGAAGTTGTATCTGAAGTAATGAATATGCTCTGTCTTCTGGCGATGAGCAGCAGTGTGGAAGTGCAGATTTACAAGGGAGGTGGAAAGCTGTTAGATGAATTGCAGGACATTTTATTGCCAATTACAATTTCATGGAAGGGTTATTATTTATTAAATATAGAGGCAGCCAGTTGAAATCTAACTGCTCTTAGGCTTAATTCCACTTAAAAAGGCCAAAGAAATTATGCAGAGCTAGAGGAAAAACCCTTTGCAGTAGCAGGCATACTTCTAACAGCCTTCTAACATCTGCATGCATGCACACATATGGAAAGAAAGAAAACAAACCATTGTTCTGAAGGGGAACAGGTTACACCCAATTCCCCTTTAATAAAGCCTAAGATGGAGTAAACTAAATGTATTGCACTGCCACCACTAACAGACATGTGAAGGACAATTTGAATGGTGTAACTTCCTCAGTTATTGAAGCTGAGGCTCTCCAGAGAAAGATGTACTTCATCCACTTCTCTGCTTCTCTGCCCTCCATGTGGACAGAACAACAACAACAGTAACTGTTCACAGGTAGAATATGACCCATGTCAGAACCGGCATGGGGGGTCAGAAGTCAATATCATCCATAATATACAATCAAATCCCAGGTCATTTTCGTAGAGGAAGAGGATGTCTATTTTCAGGCAGCACAAAGGATGAACTATCACCAGCTTTGTGCCAGCATTTATTTTGAATTCTCTGGATTGCAGAGCAGGGGAAAGGGCTAGGGAACAGAGAGAACAGAGGTGTAAATTACTCAGTCCTGTGTGATTCAAAGTTTTATTTCCAAAATCCTACAGTCTTTTGCTAATACACTTCTCAGGAATGCCTCTTTGGATACTATTGGGAAGAGTTTAGATTATCAAGGCCATTGTATTCTTGTTCCTGATCACATTAAGAAATATATTTTGAAAATATAATGAAGAAATATGCTGTTATCATTTCCATTTGTGAAGAAATATATCCATCTGATTATGGTTTGGATTGTGTGAAGAAAGAGGAGTAAAACAGGACTACCCCACACACTGATTTGGAAGCAGAAAAGTCGTTCAAAGAAACAATGTTAAGTAAAGAAAAATACACAATTCAAAGAAACAATGTTATCTAAAGAAAAATACACAATTTAGCAACTGTCATGAGGTTTTGGAAATACTTGATATAAGTACTCACATCACCTAGTGACTGGACATACAGCAAGTTGTAACTGGTCACATCAACTCAGTCTAGTATTGTTGTGCCCCACATTTGAATAGACTTTTGTGGCTCATAGACCACTGGACTTACTGGCATTTCAATGAGATGCACAGAATGATTTGGATATTTTATGGCATTGATTCTTTGCTCACAATTGTATATGTATTATGACAAAAATGCTCAGACAAATGTCAGAACGGGCATAATTACCCAACTGATCACACTACCCCTAGCCAGCCTTTGCTAGCTACCCTGATAACGACTGTTCTACCTGCAGTGTGTTATGGAGAGGTAGTGCCAGATTCTCATGGAAATAAATGGGCTCAGGTCTCTTCATCTCACAGGCTGTACACAAGTGTGTGAGCTGCTGATCTGGGTTTCCAGCTCTCCTTGGGGATAGACTATTTTTTTCTTCATACGTTAGTGACTATATACTTATATGTATAAGCAGAGCTTATTTACTGTTTCTATAGGCAAAATAATGTCTCCATTTGTTAGGCAAGATACGTCCAGTCTGTGTATGAACATACCACTGAGTCAGGTCATATTGTTCTTGTAATAAAGCTAGACAGAGTAAAACAAACTACCAGTTAGGAAACGAGTTCAAAAAGTTTCCAGTGCTTAACAGTTGTGTGGGTGGAGTAAAACAGCACACACAAAACGTGATTTGTTAGTCATTAGAAACAAACCTGGAATCAGCGTGAGATGTGGTGCTCCTGCTGCCCAGAGCCAAGTTTTCAGAACTCCTAAAAAGACTAAAATTGCTGAAGAGTTCTTTAGTTTTTCTCTTCAGAGCAGAAAGGAACTCTGAAGGAAAAAAAAAAAAAAAAAAAGTTATGCATTCACATGTATCAAATTAGGGAGAGATTAAATGAAGGAGAAGCAAACCATCTCTGCATTTGAAGCATTCATCATTTTTGTAGCACAATTTGCTTTAGGGGAAAATAATGTTTTTTGTGGTTCTGAGCATGCAAAATAGTTCAAGACTGTATAAGAACTGCTGCTTGGGCTTAGATGAGGATTTAATATCTTTCTCAGAGACAGAATTAATTAAAATCTCTCCTCTTCGGGAAGGTGATGAGCAAAAGAATACATAGAGCTTTGATTTATTTCTCTACAGAAATAAAACGTGTACAATAATTTTTCATTTCATTTTCTTTTTTTAAAAAATGAATCATTAAAAACATTATCATAGGAGTTGCTTAAGCGATTTTAACACACTCCCAAAATGTCAGCTAAAATTGAACCATTGGGTCTGCTTTAGAAAACTTTTGAAAATCTGTTGTTACAAGCTAAGGAAATACTTAAGTATTACCAAGGATCTGTCCTTTTCTTTCATTTTTCATATGCTTAACAGTGGAATTGATTGAGAAACCTATTGGTTAGTTGATAGGCCTCACTGTTGTTCACATTTTCTATGATCATCTCATATAAAGTTTTGATACTCTTTTCATAAAAGACCTCAACAGTCATCAGAAAGCTGGAGGCTGCACACACACACACAATCATTTTTTGTTGGAATGTCAAGGGGATATATACAGTGAAAAATGGCTATTTCATCAAAACTCCAATTCTACAACAAAATAATTTTCAGGAAGGTGTTTTTTTTTTTTTTTTTTTTTTTTTTTTTTCTTTTTTCTTTTTTCCTTGCTAGTTCTAGGAATCCATTCCTGGATTCTCTCAGACTCCAGTGCAATTTGGTCTGCTACAACTTAATGCACAGCTGTTATTACTAGATCAGAGTATTTGCTGAATCTGGTAAGAATTATGATATCAGAATAATGCAATGGTTTAGGATTGTGATTTCAATTCACCTGTAACTACATGCGTGATTAACAATGTCTTATATTCAATAAACTCTGGAACACGAGTAGTACCTAACTATACTTAATTCATTTATGTGCCTTGTACCTTCATAGTCCTATCGACAACAGAAACTTGTGATATCAGGACAGGAACATTTGCTAGAGTAAAAATACATAAATAAATAAGAAAAGAAAGAAAGAAAGAAAGAAAGAAAGAAAGAAAGAAAGAAAGAA
>NC_048894.1:62105984-62179347 GCF_011077185.1 Oxyura jamaicensis | reverse complement strand
AGAGAGAAAGAGAGAAAGAGAGAAAGAGAGAAAGAGAGAGAAAGAGAGAAAGAGAGAAACCAGCCAAAGCCATGAGCAATTACAGGAATCATACCCAACATCTCATTTTCACTGTAGGATTTGTCTTAGCACAGTACTGTTTACACACCCTCTGTAGCTGAATTATATCACTATTTTCAGGTTAATTGGAAACCCTTTATATGTGTCGCTCATCAGAAGAATTGCTGTGGCTGCACTGAATGCACATTTGAATGTGGTCCCACGTGTATTTCACTCAGTTAACCAAAGGCAGGTGCAAATGACACTTATTCTGAAATACTTAAAATTAAAGGGAATGAAAAAAGTAGGAAAAGGCACTGATAAGATGCAGAGAGGAGCAACACTCATGGGAAAAAAAAAAATCAAGACTTTAATTTCTGCGCTGACTCATTGTCTCTCTGTTCAGTTTCAGCAGTCCACATTGTTTCTTTTTAAATGACTGGATGACCAAAAGAATGAAAAAAAATAAATCAGTCTTTTTACTACTAATAGAGAAATAATTAGGAAAAACTTATTTCTGTAATCTGAGTTTTCCATTTCAAATATCTTAATGCAGGGTTTTCTAAGACATATTCCTCATTATCTTGCTACCAGCCATCTGTCACCACAGCCAGCAGCAGGACACTATGGACAGCTTGTGAACTTCAGTAAAGTCTGTTCAGGTACAATGCCTTTCACCAGCTTCTATTTAACTTACATGAAAACGTGAATCTGAGAAGTTATGCTAAGTCATGGGAAAGTATGAAATTATATTTGCAGACCTTATGGCTGGTGGTTTTAGGGAACTCAAATAAAAATCCAACTAATCTAGCTTTGTGTCAGGGTTTGAAAGTCTGAAATGGCTTTCACTACCTCGTGTCAGGAGTGACACAAATTAGAACACCTCACAGGAAACCTGCTGGTACCTGGTCTTTTCTGTTCTCTCTCTCCACCAAGCAGCAATCCATAGCAGTTGCAGTGAAAAATAAATCAATAACAGCTGAAAATTATCCCTTATTATCATGACAAAAACCCCGGCAGACATGTCTGAATTCCCTATAGCACTGACTTGAAAGTTTAAAAGAAACAGCTATTTTATGGCATTTTAAAGGAAACTAAAAATACCCACCCTAAAGCATCAAGACAAAACATTCTTATTCCTAACTTTTTTTTTTTTTTTTTTTTTTTTTTGTCAAAATGATTTGACCCCAAACTAATTAATTTCACTCAACCCAAACAAGCCTTTTTGTGAAAGATATTTCACAGGAATAGTTTTCGATACCCTTTTTCAAGGAGTTCAACATCAGCAAACTTTAAAGTGTACCTGTTCTTCTGATGATATATCTGGCAATCTTTATGCATAACCTTATATTAGGTATAGATATAGATATATATATACCTATGTATAGATATGGTAGGCAGACATTTAAATGGCTTAGACCATATTTCAGAGCCTCCTGAGTATTCATATAAAGCCCAAGAAATGGACATGGGAAAGCAGTCAGTTTAAAACCAAAAAGAAGCCTGCACAGCCAATACATATCCCATACCAGAATGGGAAGAGGTGGTAAATGGCAAACTGGGGGTAGGATCTAAATAAGTGTTTGAGAGCTGCTCTCCCCTGCAGCATGGCACTAGTAAGAAAAGCAAAGCAGGCATCATTTGTGCTGTTAAACACACCCAAGGAGTTGCCATGTCATTAACATACGAGCAACCAATGTCTCTCTGGATGGAGTGCAGCAGATACTGGAAGATTTGAACTACTGATTTAAACACTGCTCAACTGTGACTATTTGCCTGAACTTTATAAGGCAATCTTAGCCCATAATAGATCTTTCCCACAGTTCAAGAAAGGATTGATGGATGGGAGTTTTACAGTCTCAGCCATAGTCCTGTAAGATAAATATGGATTAACTGTCCTGGATTCAATATTTAATGTAATAAAATGCTTTTTTTACAGGTATGGAAATGTAACTTCGCCATGCATTTTAATTTTGTTTTAAAAAAAAAAAAAAAAAAAAAAGTCATATCAGCATTTAATTTGTTCTGTTCAAATCTTCACATGCTCTGAAGATAAACCTCTTCTGTTTGAAGAAGGTTAAGATAGCCAAGGGAGAAGATCAAATAATAAGGCATAGGTGAATTTAAAATCACTGTTCCAGACTGTCAAATAGATAAGAGTACAAAGACTGAACAGTAAATTATACATATATATATGTATACAACTTCTCATTCCATTTTTGTAATTGGAAAAAAAAAAAAAAAAGAAAAAAAGAAAAAAAGTATGTTTTATTAGTTCATCCCAGACTCCCATGATACTCAGTCACAGGTCATCAATTACATCGAACATGTTATAACGTACCTGTACAGAATTAATGCAAGACTGGGGGTGCTGGTTGACAGCAGGCTGAACATGAACCAGCAGTGTGCTCAGGTGGCTGAGAAGGCCAACAGCATTCTGGCTGGTATCAGAAACAGTGTGGCCAGCGGGACTAGGGAAGACATTGTCCCTCTGTACTTGGCTCTGGTGAGGCCACACCTCGAGTACTGTGCTCCCCACAGAAAAGATTTGGGTTGCTTGAGCGTGTGCAGAGAAGAGCAACAAAACTGGTGAAAAGAAAACAAGAGGTGTGAGGAGCAGCTGGGGGCCCTGGGGCTGCTCTGTCTGGAGAGGAGGAGGCTGAGGGCAGAGCTCGCCGATCTCCACAGCTGACTGATAGGAGGCCATAGCCAGGAGCAGCATGTTGCTCTCCTTGCTCAGGTGACAAGTGACAGGACGTGAGGTGACAGCCCCAATCTGCATGAGGGGAGTTTGGGCTGGGTGTCAGGAAGGATTTCCTCACAGAGAGGGGAGGCCAGGCCTTGGAAGGGGCTGCCCAGGAATGTGGTGGGGTCTCCAGCGCTGGAGGTATTTAAGAGACATATGGATGTGGTGCTTAGAGGTGTGGTTTTTGGTGGATTGGTAGTGTTAGGTGGCTGGTTGAATTTGATGATCCTGAAGGTCTTTTCCAACCTAAATGATTATATGATTCTACATCACAGCATACCTCTAGCTCAGCCTAGCTGACACTATATATGCATATCACCTTCTACAATGCCAGTTGTTCTACACTACTTTTTGGAGCTATGCTAATAACCTATGAGGAGAGGGGGTGTCAGCTCACCGATACAGCAAAATGAAAATAGAAAATTTCAGCTTCCTTGCTTCAGGCCAGGTAATTATTTTGTTTTTGTTTTTAATTTAATTAAGCTTAGTTAAAACTATTAATATTTCAAGACCTCCAGAATATTAAAAAAAAAATCCAGGAAAAAATACATATATATATAAAAAAAAAATGTTGAAGTTCTAATTTCTCTGGCCTTTTATTTTAGCTGAAACTCTCTGCAAAAAAACAGAATGCCTTTTGTGAAACCAAGAGGCCATAAGGCTCTACCAGACTGGCCTCTTACTGGTTCTTACTGGTTTACATACACTCAGACCCAGATCTTCAGAGTGGCATCATTTAGGAGCAAGAACCATCTGCTCAGGATAGAAACAGACTATTTTTCCTCTTCACTGTTTTTCCTGGTATCAGCTGAGCTGGCGGGTAAGAAGAATTGGATAACGACAGGGCAGCATCCACCCTCCTCCCTTATCAGGGTTTGGCTCCTTTTCTAATGGTGTAAAGGGGCTCCCTGGTGCCACTGCATCACCTCCAGTCCGGGGTGTCCTCCAAGCAGTTCAACTTGTCTAGCTTAAGGAACACAGTTGCTTGGGGTTACAGATTTAGTTTGAGTGGGTGGTAGTTTTTTTGTTTGTTTTTCAGCATAGAGCACTAGACCACACTAGAACCTCCCTCCTGAAGGCTATAATGTGGATAAATAATGTGTTCAGCTATCTGTGGTTTCTGTATCTTTACTGCTGCCTTTCAAGTAAAAGAGTTAACCTGACAACACCAACAGTTAAAATGAAGGAAGTGAACAACATTTCACAGCATAGAGCACCCTTAAGGCAATGTGTGTTAGAGCAGTTGGCTTATGGAGTGATTACAGTACCCAAATGAGCATGTCATGATGATGTGCTTGCCACCATAACAACACTTTATTAATGATCAAACTAATGATCAAACTTGTATTTGACTTGCCATTAATGGGATGCCTCTATTAGGACAGGGATCTTACGAGTAAGAGCAAAATCACCTTGCAGGTCTGAACTGCCAAGCTCACCCTGACTTATTTTATTGGTGCAGTGGGGAAAAGGCAGCATTACATTACTTTAAAATGACAGATTGCACCACATGTAATGCTTCTAGAAAAGATAATTTTCCAGCTCCTGTATCTGACCAAACTGCAGATACAGTGATGGATGAAGCCAGTCTGCAACAGGACCTTGAAATATTTAAGAAAGCCGCAATATGGCAGCTTGCAAGTGTCTGATCAGATTCTAGCATTTTGCAGTAACATGACATTTCTTTTTCCCAAATAGCTTTTCAAAGACCACCTTAACTCTGTGCACTCTCTGAAAATAAAGCAGGCAGTAACAGGGTCTGGATTTTAGAAGCCAGGAATCAGCTGCTGCCTACTGCTGTGTGTGAGGCATCCCATGTTGTTTTTTAAACTTGAGGACAAACCCAGCATTTAAAACATGGTGAAACTTCTATAGACTGCCTTTCAAACTTAACAGAGGCTTGATAGAGCATCAGTGACAGCAGGAATGGTCTTGAGGAAGCCATATTTCTCCATGACTTTTATTGCAGGAACCAGTGAAAAAGAAATGGAAACTAGCAACACTGATGTTTAAAAATCAGCAACACCACCCATCTAGCCAAACCTGTGGCCTCTGTGCCACCGTGGGTCACACTTCACATTTCATGGATTTAGTCCATGGGAAAAAATCACTGGCTGTTTTTTTCTGCCAATCAAAGAAATATCACAAAGCACTCCTCACCCCTCAGCCCTGCTGCTCCAATCTCCACCCACACGCCACCCTGTCACTAAGACGCTGGTTTGTAACAGTGCTCTCTGCACTTTTCTGAAGGACTTTCACCCTTGTGAACAAGACCTGGTTTGGCCCAGACCTAAGGTAGGGAGCGATCTTCTGAGCATCCACCTGGGATGTGGCTAACATGAAGCAAAACAGATTTTTCTGTCATCATTTCTCTCCTTCCCTGTCTCTATTAACTATGTTGCTCAGAAGACATGGGATATTTCCCATGCACCAAGCCATGCTCCTCTCCTTTCAGAGTTAATGTAGGGGAAAACACAGACCTCAGTGTTAATGTAGGGGAAAACACAGACCTCAGTGTGCAACATCTCTCTTTTGTCATCACTACCCAGAGGTTTTTAGGGGATATCTCACACTCATCTACCTAGCACTAGCACCCTTTTGCACCCTGCTTCTTGTCAGGGGACCACAGCATCCCCCACTGTCATTACTAGGTCTCATGTATTCTCCACAGGCTCATAAAATCCTTGTTTATCAGCCAAATCTCACAATTCCATACAAAATATGGCCAGTAGTCCCAAGTTCAGGCTGACTGCCAGTCATTTTGGCTCAGTCAAAAAATAGTAATCGTCTTTTATAGTGAAATGCAACAGAATATTTTTCTTCATGTACACATGAGGTATCCACTACATCGTTTAATGTTATTCACATTTAAAAAACATCTTCAAAAAAAAAAAAAAAAAAAAAAGAGCTTTAAAAGCATCTGTCACTGTTGCATTTTGATTCTTTTGTAAGTATACTCAGCTCATGCTCTCTTTATAACCCATATAAATAGGTAGCCTGGCTTCACTAGCATTTCTCATTGAATGATGGAGCTTGCTGGAGCCCTCTGGAGACAGGAGCTCCACATTCTGTCCATAAGAATGAGCAAAAAAATCATTGCAGTGGTCAGAGGCAGCAGGATGGGTTTCTCGAGGTGATTACGGGTGACTGACAAATCAGTCCTGCCCACACTGTTCCAGCAAAAAGTTGGAGGAAGGATACAATTGACAAATTACATAAAGCTCACCATAAAATCACGCCACTGCGCCATTCATCCATATCATTGAATTTTCTGCTGTCTCATATCCATGAACATACCTACACCTTCAGGTATTCCCAGCTGCTACAGAGACATGTTTCAGTATTCTATCTTGAAATTGAGGATGTTAAAAAGGAGGGATTCTAGCTCATGGATTCTTTCTTCCCTTCGCTCCCACAGTCCCTGTTGTTCCAAATTGCTTTCACAACCTTTTGCACAAATTGACAATCTGAAGGCCTGAAAGGAGCAGCTGTCTGTTGAGAGCCAAAAAATCATTAGCTTTTGGCTTCTTAAGCTCAAACAGACTCTGAGAACTCTGATGTAGTTCTGCAGGAACTGCTTGGGATTCAGAACACAATGAGCCTGAGGTGTGTTAGATCCAGTACTTTGAATAAATCACTGTCTTTTGATAAAAAAGGAATCCTGCCTTCCACTTTACCAGCAGCTGTTTTTTCAAGTTCTGCCTCCTAGTCATTAATAATCCTTTTTACTGTCCATAACATATCTAAGCCATAAACAGCATCATCTCCTAAATGAGGGATTTACCAGTAACATCTGGTCATTGGTATATTCTATTCAGTGCAGCGATAAACTAACCTTATTGGAACAATTATGAATTCACAAGAGGACTCAGACTTCACATCTCTCTTCTCCACCACCTGACATGATTCCCCACTAGTTAAGCAAATGGCATTGATTTAGGCAGGTAGGCTCCATATACCGTGTGCTGGAAGATTTAGGTGATTAAAGCTCAGACCCTGCAAATCAACAAGCAGAATGAGGGAACACTTGAGCTAAGAGGAAACGTGGTGTTGCTTAAAACCCAGCCACATTTACAAATTTGTTATTCTCAGCTGCCAGAAGCTTGAAATTCACAGCCCCTCCTAGAGTTACAGGTAGGCATCACAATGTTTCCACATACCAAGTTGAGTTCTCCACCCAGAGATGCTATGCAATAGACAGGAACAAAGAATGCACATGTAAAAGTCACAAACCTTAAAAGTCTGAAGCCTTTGCAGCTGTAAAGAAACTGCCCTCTTCAGTGTTTTCAAATAGTTATTGCAGCTGTTCTTATTCAATAACACCTCTTCCCTTAGCAAAAGCAAGACAAAAAATAATGCAAGTGGATAGAAGATATATAATATATAAAGTGAACATTATCAAGTACCTCATTTAATCATTAATCTTTAACCTTCACAAATGTAGTGACAACATACAATGGTATTTGCTACAGGCACCTGTTCTTTCATACTCACGCAACAATATTATTTATAGCACCAGTACACATCTAAACAACAAAGGAGCATGAAACGTAGTGATGAAAGATGCATTGTACCATAAGCAATAAATCAGAAAGCACCAATTTGCTGAATACTAAAGAAAAGGAAGCCACCTGAAAATAATGTTGTGATTAGCAACAAAAACCCTTTAAAAAGTGCTTAACGTTAAGCACATATTTCTTTCTTACCAAAGTCAGTTAAATTTAAGCCTTTATTCAGAATTAGGTGTGCACTTAACTGCTTTGCTGAATCAGGAGCTAAAGGAGGATGACACATGATGATTTCCATCCAAGACTACGGGACGAATAATGTTTTCAGAGCAATTAATGAAGCCAAACACATAGCTGCATCTCAGTCGATAACAACAAATATCACTGTCAGAATAAATTCTATTAGTATTCATTTGAGATTGAATTAGTGGTATTCTTGTAAACATCCTTTTTTCAATTTCTACCAAAAAGCTTTTGGTCATGAAAAACTACTTCAGGACACTTAGATACGTCTTGGAGCTGTTAAAGGTAAACCTTTCTCCTTTACTCATCATATTCATGTAGCACTAGGGCAACAGCTCAAGAAAGTCATGCATGAAACACTGAATTCATATATTTGGTTTCTATCTTTGCAGACTTCCCATGATTTTCATATATGTGGGATTCTTTACTATGTATATATGTGCATGTGTGTGTATTATCTTAAATGACAATTTAAAACATTTAGCTAAAGAAATCTCTACAAGTATAATTTTCATTAAAGTAGTACTGTTCATCAAGCCATAAAAATTTGGTCTTTCCAGAATTTAGTGTAATTATTTTATTCAAATAATTAACTTTTAACTGATTTAAAAAACAAAATACTTTTGTAAGTAAAATGATCAAAAGCTCGGGGTATATGGCCAATGCAAAGGCACCGGAGAACTCTCAAGTCAGGAGCGGAAATGAATGAAGAAAGACATGGAAACAGTTATTAAATCCATCAGCATTGGATAGGACAAGAAATGATGGACCTAAACTGCAGCAAGAATTTTAAGGTGGACATTAGGAACAACAACAACAACAACATTCTAATTTTAAGGCAAAGGAAAGCTCAGAGATCAATTGCCTTGGGAGGCAGTGGAAGCCTATCCCAAGGGGTTTCTTGTTTGGTTAACTAACATCCAACAAGAAAAGTTTAAGAATAAAGTTTTCTTGCCACAGGGATAAGAGACAGATTTCTTGAGATGTTGTTCATCTGTATTTTTTTCTGATTCTAGGGTAAAAGCTAAGTAGAAAGTATTAGAGAAAAGGGAAATGGAGGAGAAATCATTTTATTTTCTCTATTCCAGACTGAAGAGTCAGATCCTGCGTTGCTCTAGTACAGTTATGGCATCCCATCACAATGGACACATTTCTATCACCTCAGTAGTAGGAATCAGCTACTTACATGCCCTAAAGTCTATAAAATACCATGGGTGAGGCAGTTTTCCCACTTATAAATTAATGAAAGCTTACAACCAACAGTCAATTTCTAATTATTAAGACAAATGCAAATACAAATATTTGCATTTTTATATATACCTAGTCTCTTTTATACCTGGTCTCAAATATACCTAGTCTCCTTTAGTGGAATATTATACTTTGCTCAGAATGGACCATAGGCTTAATTCCTATTTTCATATACATACATGCTCAACTTAGCAAAACTAGCTCCTGCTATTGGTCTTTGGTGATGTAAATTAATATAACTGACTATGAGAAGAAATCTTTGATACAGAGAGCATCCTCATTCATTAAATTATTTTCAGCTTCAGTCTATTGTAATATGACAATGTCTTTGTAATGAAAGCCATTTGACTCATAGTCTCTCTTTAAATAAGGAGAATCCAAGCAACTGCAGAGGTCGGTATCAAAGTGATGAGTCATAAAATGATTTTCAAACTCAGTTATGTAATGAATGCAAGCATATATACTCCTTTGCACAGAAATAAAGCAGAACCTTATGAAATGAACGAGAATGGCCAGAAGGTGAAAACTGTTTTCTAGTCTTTGATGTAAGTTGCTGGTCTTTTTCAGTTCGAAGACCCCATAAAAGTTTTCCATTGAAGCTGTATATCCTCTACAGTAAATTTAAGCCTCCGCTGATAGCTTTCCTTTTCTTAGTACTCCCACTGATCCCTTAGAAGATGAAAAACACAGACACATGTGAACTCCCTGAATCCAGTGAAATTTAAAAGGGAGGAAAAATTATGTGCTTTGCAAGCATACCTGAAAATGTTCATAAACACCTAGCTGTTCTGGTTGCAATTAAGGAAAGTGCATCCTGCTTTGTGTAAATAACCTAACATGAACAATATTCTCCTCTCCAACCCACGACACCAAGGGATGTATGAACATCTCTATTTCAGAGCAATTTATCCAAGTAAGGTTTCTGTTGACTGCTTTTCCACTGCCTTCATACTAAATTAATTTCAGAAGACTTTCAGACTACTGTTCCAATATCCATTAATACTATTGATATTAATTAGGAATAAAGACCACCTAGTTGCATGTTTTCAGTTTTCCATGTACAAGTAGCTAAGGACCAGCAAATACTGGACAATTTTGCACATCTGCTCTATACCAGGTACTTCCGTAGTTAAATAATTTCAGCTGTAATGAGAACCAGTCCAATTTTAAAATTATTTCACTCAAGTTTGCTTGATTCTGCATGGAAATCTGTAGGATTTTGGCCATCAATACCTGGAACATTGTCTGCAACTTTGGAATTAATCCAATGTGGTGTTCAGAAGGTCTCTTGCAATGAACAGAAGAGCCCCCAGTTTGAGTATCAGACATTCTTTCCACCAGTTGGAGCTTTGATCAGGCCATTACATCAATGGTACAGAAGTGATGTAAAACACAGCCAGGACTGCATGGTGGCTATTTTTACATGCTTTGAACAGCTGCACAAAACAACACACTGCAAAGAGAAGACAATGAGATTTGCTGTATCCTCATCTGAAGCTTTTAACCACTCATTTATTATTCATGTCAAGTGGTAAAAATGAGCTGTGCTTGGCAGTCCTAACAGCACTGAAATTATCTAGATGAAGTAAAACTGTGCTCCGCAGTTAACCTTCCTGCAAGTGGGGCATACCTGATGCATCTTGATTTTCATTAAGAAAAAAAAAAAGTGTTTTATTTTCCAGTAAGAAACAATTCTCTCCCAGCTACATCTCTAGATACTTTGTATATTTCATTCCATTTTATCTAAATGTCTCAAGCTATGCACATATTTAAGGTTTTTCACCCAAAAGCAGCACAGAAATTCTAGAGATTGTTACAGAAACGCTTCATTTTTAGAGGGAATCTTGTTGAAAGCAACACGTTGGGATACTGATCCTTCTTTATCAAATTTCTGTCTTGCAAAAATAATGTGCCTTCCTAATCCACCCATCCCCTTCCCTCTTTAGGGATTCACTTCCAATACATGAATGGAAAAGCTCCATGTTTAGTAAATTTGATCACATCTAAATGGAACAAACTTCCAGATTCATATCCAAGACATAAATTCTATTCTTAAAATCTCCATCTTTCAATTTATGCTACAGCAAATAACTTTAACAACCATTTCCTTTACTCTATTTCAAAAAAAATAAAAATAATAAAAAAAAAAATCCATTTAATCCATGGCAACAGCTAGGTCCTTTATTTTTAAGAGAACAACACAATCATCTTCTGGCTCTTTTCATGGGTAAGGTTTGGGTATGGTTTCGGCCTACTCTTCCTTATTGACAGTTCATGGATGATCTAGAATAAAAACAACAATTCACTCCTAATACTAACAAAAATTAAAGAGACTATTAAATCTTATGGAAAAATTATTGTCAGTTTCCGTAGGGTGATAATTTCATCTTTGAGGAGCACAGCAGTGGTGTTAGTATTGGTTTGTATCAATGAACAGTCCCAGACTTTATACATAGATATACTTCTTCATGTCTCCATATAGGTATTATTTTAACTTAAAACAGTAACAGGCACTGGGCAGAGAAATATTAATTTCCCATGCTAAGAACCACACAAAATCAACCATTAAAATATTTAGAACCACTGTTTAATGCTAGTTAATGTATTGCCTATAATAGTGACCATGTTTTTTCTTCATGAACAAGCCCAAAACTATGTACATCACAGCTTCCATAATCCACCTGGTACAACTGGTACAGTTACTGCACACTAATAACATATCACATTCTCTGTTGATACAGGGAATCCTTTCTTCCTGGACTTGGACAGATGTAAAAGGCATCTTTATTAACTGCCATGTTGCCTCACTTTTTCTGGTATGGGTTTGTCTGAGCCCTCTAAAGATATTTATATACATATACTGCTGCACTGGCACTCACTATCCTTTTTGTGTTTGCATCTCGCACCGAAACATTTTGGCATAGACATCACAAACTCCTAGCTTCTAACCTTTGCCCTGCCATAATATAATTATTATAGTTGCTAGGGGGCAGAGAGGGTTTTCCACAAGAGTTGTACAAGTAGGCTTGTGCAGTTTTTTGACTGGGGAAAGACAACAACAGCAGCATTTTGATTTCCCCAGAACTCACACTGACTGAAGGAGCTGCAGTACTCTTTCATTTGTCAATGAAAGTTCATTTTCAAAGAACTTTCATTTCTCATGAACCACAACAGTGCTGTTTCTTCACCAGTATATTGTGCAGTCTTCTGTCCATGTGCAATTACCATCATAATAAGCAAACATCCATATATAAAGTATCACATGCAGTCAAAACTTTTTTTTTAAAGTGTTTTTATAGCATTTCTTGAATTGTTTGATTTTGCACATTCCTGACAATTGTTCTCTGCCTATCTCTATAGCCAGCGTACAACTTTCCAAACTTACCTTTCTCAAAGAACAAGACATGCTGTTATTTATCTTCCATTTTCCTATTTTATTCTCCTTTCATTTTTGGAAAGTCAGAAAGAAAGTGAGGGAGCAGAATGAAAATGGCATTGACAGAAAGACATTGTATTTTTAAAATAGAACTACATTTCTGCTATTAATGTAAAAGCTATCTAGTCATAATTTTAATCTAAATCTAACCTCATAAAATATGGTCTTTTCAGTTGTCTCCCTGACCAGTCCATTTCAATAAGTTTCTTCAGTAGCTTAGAACTGGAAAGCAATTTTAAGATAAACACATATAGCAACCTTCCTGCAACAAAGAAACAAACAAAAAAATACCCATGTCTTCTATCCAAACACACATTTTCAGTATTTTTTTCAAATAAAAGCTTGCTTTACTAGCCATATTGTCTTAAGAACATATTCAGAAGCTGTCTGCTAGGTTTTTATTGTTACATAGCTTTGGAGGCGTTTTGCTTTCCAGTTCTCTCTTTCTCACAGTGCTCCTGATTCAAATAGTGGTAAAAGAGGAAACAAAAAAGAAAAATAAGACTTTTTTTTTTTTTAAAAAAAAATAGTGTTTCACAACTCTTGTTATTTTATTAATTATCTTCATAAAGTCAAGCACCTAGAAGTTAATTGTAAATATTTATTATTTGCAAAATAATAAATAAATAAATCATGAATTTCTAAGTTAAACTGATATACAAAACTTATCTTGGGGGTAAATAAAGCCAGACTCAGGTGACTCTGAGAAGTAAATTCCTCAGATTGAGTCACCAGACTTCTTGTTTCTTATTGAACTTGTTTCTTCTTGCCCAGTCCTGTTTCTAATGAAAGGCAAGTTGTTTTTTTTTTTTTTTTTTTTTTTTTTTGTTTTTAATAACAGAGTAATGGTAATATTCAGAAAGCTTCAACTGAGCAGCCTTGGTGTGGTAACTATGGCTCAGAGTAACTGTAAGATTTTTTGACCTCATCTGCTTCAAAGTTGATCTTTTCATGAGATGTTTTAGTTAAATGCAGAGCATTTTAATCACACTTTATTGTCATGCAAATTTTGCTGAAGTTCATTATAACTAAAAAAATGTTCTATTAAATTGTTACTTCTAAACCAAACACAAAATAAGTGTTTTATTATTACTGTCTTTTCCAATTCCTCCAAATTCACAAATATAAGCTAATCAATCAGTAGGTAATTCTTTTAAATATTTGTGCAATAGCACAAGAGAGAGATGTTAACATGCTGCACTCTGCCACATTTCAACACATGGCTGTGCAAGTCATTTGGCATTCAGAGGGAAAAGTTGCAATGCTACACAATGTACAATGAAGCAGACAAGGAAGCAGACAAGATGTCCTCCTGGACTGCAGAGCTCTTTCCAAACTAACCATTGCTGCAAGTACTTTGCAAGTACCATTTTATGAATTAAGCAAAGGCAGGAAAATTTAATTAAGAATAACAGTGAAGTTTTTTGAAAAGTAACAGTAAGGCATCTGAGATGCCTTTGGGCACTAATGAGATTCTTCCATAAACAAACAAACAAACCAAACAAAGCACCACAACCACCACCATCAAAACCACACAGATGACCAGTTTCATTCTGGTTTGGATTTTTTATATCTGCTATGGTTCAAATGAAAGCTGATGACTTCTAATGCTGTGACTCACCGAGCCTTGGGTAAAGGGCTGTTTTTTAATTTCGGCAGCCTTACCAAGCTTATTTCAGGTGAGTGACGCCCTCCTACCCAGGCTAACGGGAGCCCTGCAGGCAGCTTCCTCAGTGCCCTAACAAACATTGGCACTCCAAACTCACTGATCATGAAGCCACATAGCATACTGCCTGCTCTGCTGGCACTGTATTTCCAGTTTTGCTACCTACAGACACTTGATTTTCATCACCCTAGAAAAGAGAGCCTAAGCTCAGTTTCACAGCCTGCTTGCAGAGGTGTCTTTTGCTCTGTGGCACAGCATTTCCCCAAAGGGACCCAGGATCCTCTGAACAAAGAGAGGGAAAACTCAATTTTTGCCCTGCTGAGGGCCCACCAACACACATCGCCATGTCTCCCCCTGTCCTTGGCAAGCCTGAAGAGCAGGCAAAGCATTGCACAGGCCCAGTGTGGCTTGGGCAGCTTGCAGAAGCCTAACCCAACTGATGTACTTGGCAGCTCTGCTACAATGTTCCTTCTGGACCAGAGGGTCTTGGTGCAGCCCAGCCTTTTCATCAGCTGAATTATTTTCCAGCTGCTCTCTCCACTCTCTGGCTGGCTCCTCCAGCAGCCTTCTGGCAACACATTTCCTCAGGGGACTTCCGGCCCCCTGTCCCAGGCAACATCCCCCAGACAGAAGACCACTGCAATATAATACTAATATTGTCAAAGCCCAACAGCTGCACTGGACCTACTGGGGCAGCATCATCAAATTGAAGCTTACGTCTGTTGAGGTCCTGCACAATACTCATCTGAAAACAGTATTGGACAAAAGCTTTGTGACTGTTTCTTTGTTTTTTACAACTCATGTTACTTGTTAAAATTTCCACATGATCACTTTACTGAGTGATTTTAATCAGGAGTGTTTTCATTAACATGCTTATTGGATTAGTTTGTCTTGTGCTTAAATTGTTCATCTTATCTGTGAGGAATATAATATGCTAGATTGTATTTCCTTTAGTGTCAGAGGTAAAAGTTATTATCCTGCTTTTAATAGTTATTTTTGAACTGTTTCCATGGTACTTTTTGAAAGACCTTTTCAACATAGATTAATATTGTACAACCTACCCTGCATGGTACATCTGTTTTGAGTTACTCTTCCCTTGAGACACTAAGAGTTAATATAGGATTTTGAACTGAAACAGAGTGCAAGAAGTATTTCACAGTGATGATGACCACCCAAGATGAATACAGAAAGTTATGCAGGATCCTAAGCCCAACAGTTTCCCACAGGCACGAGGACACCACATACTTTTCTGATGCCAGGCGGTGCTGTTCTCTTTATTTGCATGGTCAGCAGCAGCATGGAGGTACGGATTTCAGTCCAAAGTGTAGCAGGTGGGTGAGCAGACAGTTATTAGGCTACCTTCTGATTCCAGCTGTTTGGAAACACCAGTTTAGAGTTTAAGTGCTGTTCAACTAGCTGTGCTGTTCTCAACCTGTATCAGGTCAGTGGTCTATTTCTCTCTCTTCTCTAGAAGCATTTACTAGTAAAAACACAGCCACAGGTTACCACAAATTTAGATGTAAGCAAGGATCCTCGCAGTTGACTGTATGACACAAAACTTATTAACATGACTTGCCATAGTGTGCTAACTCAATTGTATTAACCTGTCCTGTGACATCTCTAGCAAAATATTTCCAAAAGTTGGGCGAATAGCTCACAAATTGATTTAGCTTAATTCCTTCCACTGCAGGTTAATGCAAAACACCGCAACCATTTCAAGGGGCAGGGAAAACTCTCTTTTATAGTAATCTACTTTTATTATAACACTTATTATAAAATTATTATCCTTTTTTAAAATCAAATTCTTATTGTTAAATTGTCTTTTTAAAATGTGTATGTCTTTCCCACAATATCTCTTGTTCTGGAATCCTTGGAGCCACAGAAGTTGTGTAAAGTTTATTTACAAGTATTTACACACTAGCCACAATTATTAGACTAATTATCTACCTCTGTCACTGAAAAGGGATCTTATACACTCAGTCTGCTTTAACCACAGTCTTCCCTCAAAACCACCTTCACTGCTCTGGTTTCTATATCCAGTCACTGTGGCAAATAGCTTTAAAGCCTTGTCTGGACAACATCTAGCATGTTCAGTTGATCAAACAGCATCTAGTTGGTCCAGCTATAGGTACCTAAGAGAAAAGAAGCCAGATCAGAGCTCCTGACTGCAAACGTTTAATCAACCTTCAATCACCACATCCTGTACTTTCCCATTAGTTAGAAAGTTTCGTTTCTTTAAACATGCATTTTAGCCTCACTCATTACTAGCTGCATGTGTTCAACTTAAACCACGTGTCTTTGATTGCTGATATTGATATTCAGCCATTTCTAGTCTCAACATCCCCAGCTCACAATACATCAGATATCTTGTGTAGATCTCTTGGTTTTCTCATAGGCTACAAAATCATGGTTGGCAGTGTTTTATCTGCCTGTTCACCAACTGCACTCCTGACAGTGACTCTCTATTACCTCGTCCGTATTGCTATAATAGTTAGACCTCCTGTTTACAATCATGGATAGCATTGCTACAGCAGGTACATACCTCAAGCAAAATTCCAGTTAAGTAAAAATAGATTCAATACATCTCAATCTAATACTCAGCCAAAAAAATAATCATTATTTGTCCCCCATATTGGATAATGAGCTTCTATCAGTAAAAAACAGAACACTGTCTTTATACTTTATGTTGAGGGTATTTTTACATCATCATCCTAAGGAATAAACCAAAGTCATTCATTTATGAAAATATCTGCTTTTACAAGAGTTTAAACTTTCCTTTATTTTATGTTATTTTTAGGTGTTTTTCAAAAGCACTGCATCATAACATGGAATTTGAAGGGACATCTTGAAGAGTCATTAAATGCTGCCCCCTTCTCTTGCAGGAAGAGCATCATACTATTCCTTCCATGAAATATAATCCAACTTTGTATTATACATGTGTTTTCTTGCCCCCACTGCCATCAGAAGGCTGGTCCAGAGCCTCATGGCTCTGATAGCTAGGTATCCAATTTGCAAGTGAAATTTACTCATGGCTTTTTAACAGCCATGTGTTCATGTACCACTCTTGTTATTTCACGTAGATTTGTCCTTCTGACCGGGAAGCTAGCTTCCTCAAACATTTGTGGCCATCAAGTTCCATCAAGATTTGGTTTCATTTGTCTAACCAAACCATGCTCTTTTAAAGTCCTTTACAAGGTTAGGCTCCCTGTTCCCCTCACCATCTCTCTGTGACAGTTCCAGTCTGAGTTATCTTTCAAGAGGGAGGACTGGAAGTTTGCACAGTTGTCCAGATAAGCCCTTATAGCATCTTATCCAACGACCCAAGCTACATCCCTGTTATTGTCAAAATGCTGCTCCTGAAACTAGGTTAATTATCTCAGTTGTATTTTTCCCTGCTAAGTTCACCTTCTTCAAGTCATCAGAGGGTGACAAAGCAATCCAAACCTTCTGCATGCTTTATGGATGGATTTAACAAAACCCTGCTGAACTTGCAATAGGGAAACAATTTAAAATTCTGAATCCTGGACCATGTTTTCAGCTTATTTCCTTGACCCAGGCCATGACACACAACTTCTGTAATCATGCACAAAACTCCAGCAAGCTCCATACATAAACATTCATTCTCTCTTGCATCCCATTCATCTCCCCTAGCTTTTACATGTTTGAAAGGCTGCACTTCACACTTACTCACCTTCAGCTGAGAAAAAAAAAAAAGAAAAGAAAAGGAAAGAAGAAAAGTATAAAACAGATAAGCACTTCAGTCAAGAAATGCTGGCAGGTGCTTGAGCTTGTGCTTCAGTTTCACAGGAAAACACAATTAAATCTTATCCATTGGCTTCTGGATCACAGTACCATAGACCCTCTTCACAATTTCACTGCAGAAACAGCACCATGGAAAACATAAGCCATAATTTTTGTCTCTGGAAAACTATATTAAATGCAGATTCTCTTCTCTGTGTGTCTTAAGATATCCCCTCCATTATCACATGCCTGTAATGATACTCCAGTAAAAAAAAAAAAAAAAAAGTATTTGCTTTAAAGCAACCTGTCTGTGTGGGCTGCTAAACTGCACTAAATCAGCTTTTTCAAAATGCCCAACACACACAGTGACTTTTATCACCATTTAAATAAATTGTTTGAACCATAGAAGCACATTTAGATTGGGAAAAAAGTCACCTTTGCCAGTGCTGTGATAAGAAATAAACATGAGACCTCTGTAGAGCTTTCAGTTTTGTAGAGCAGCTTCCTAACCTACTTACTAGAGGTCCAGGATGGACTGGGAAAGATTATGGGCATGTCTATGTTACCTTTTTAGTTCAGATCAAGAGTTCCAAATCTCCTGATCGTCCCCTCTTACTATGCTTTGCTTCACATTTTAAGCAGTCCAGGAGAACACAAGGTAGATGTCTTTCAAAAGAAATTTACCTGGAAGAAGCTTTCCACTAGTCCCTTTACAGAATGCCAGTTGCTGACAGCAAGAACCAGACTAAACTAATCCAAAGTAAATCCGCCTGAACTGTGCAATCTTGGTCTTCAGCACCAACTGCTGTGCTCTATAGATCCACTCTTACTGACTGATACAGGAAAACAGCCCAGGTCAACCCCAAAACCATCCTTCTATGACTTTGTTTCATTGTTGTGAAATTTTAGAAGTTTCAGAGTTGGAATTCAGCTATGTGTCAAAGCTATCTGATATTTCTTCAAACACAACTGAGCTTCTTGAGGCAGACAAAACTGGGCTAAAAATATTGTATGTATTTACTTACTTGCCAGAAATGTGGTGTTTCTGCTGGAGGTACCATTATGCAGATTCTTCTGCAGTTTGAGCAATTCTTCTTTCATGGCTGGCTAGAAACTGGCAAGAAAAAGGAATAAACACAAAGCCAAAAAACAGAAATAACCAAGTAAATAAAACATGAATCTTTGGTTGCTATGAATCATAATATGCAATGAAATTAGACAGGCATATGCCTGTTCTTGTTCTGGTCCCAGCTGAAAAATATATGCCCTTGAAGTGTTAAAGATCAGCCTGAAGTCTCCAAATGCTGAGACAACTGTGTCCACCTGTATCAGCCAATTCACATATGACAGACTACTTTGAGCACCCTTTTGGGTTGTTCTGTGTCACATTTGGATGACAAGGCTTAGAGAGATGAATGTACAGACTGGTGGGTGTAACACAACAGCAGGGGCACCTCTATCAGAGATGGATGTGCAGCATTTTCTGGGGTGGAGGAGTACAACACCCGAGTAGTGTACAGCAAAAAACAAACAAACACACACACACACACACAAAACAAACAAACAAACAAACAAACAAAACAGCAGGAAGCAAGCAGTATACAGCTTGATAATGCTTTGAAGAAGGACTCAGAGAGGTGGCACTAGAATGCACTTTTAATATCACCGATGTACCAAATTCAAAGTAAGGGCTGTTTCATTTAGGCAAGAGAATAAAAATATAGCCACACATAAGCAGCTCACCACTATTATTTCATCCTGTCCCATCACACACATGTACAGGCTACATGCATCTATCCGTGCCACGAATGGTCTCCAAGGAGAGATAACTGTGTGCTATCATCCTAAAATGCATTAATTAGATCTGGGGAAGTTATTAATAGCGGCCAACTTCTTTAGCAAATTTCAGCCTTCCTTACTGCCTTTGTATTACCCACAAACATCAATAAATCCCAAACTATTTATTACTCTGCAAGGGTTGCTTACATTAGAGGTGCTGCCAGGGCTCTGAAGGAATGAACAGCCCTTTCAGTCTCTGGTGGCCTCTCCTGAGGACAATCTCTACCCCTACCCATGGTTCAAATGGTTTTTATGGATGGCTCCTGATTCCTGGCACAGCTCTCAGGGTTCTTCACAACTACTGCTGCTATAACGGCACTTGTTAGGATGTTTTTGCAAGATGACTTGCAAAGCAGGGTCATGTGTTCCTCTGTGCCGCATGTGACAAACTGTCTTAAAATAGCTGGGTTAAAAATAAATGCATGTATTTATTTACAAAACACTGAAAATGCAAATACAAATATAAGTCATATTCAAGGCACCAGGTCTAACTAAATATCATCCAGATGAAAGTAAGTATCCAAAGGACTGAAAAAATAAAAACGACTCATCTCAGAAGTTCTTGTATAAGGAGAGAAGAAAGCTTCCCACAAGCTAAATTTGGATGTCAGTCCAAGAAATCTGTAGTAAAGTGAATACTCCTGTTTTCTCTGTTCAGCCTGAGCTACCTGGAAGCAGTCTAATTCTCCAAGAATTGTTGCCAAATGTTCTCAGAGAATTGGGTCTTTTTAAAATGTCGCCCTAAATACAATCTACATCATTCAAAAATGGCAAGTAATTTCTGAAAATACCATATTTTTTTTTTTTTTACCTAAGAGCTTAATGATAATAACACATAAGGGATGCAAGCAAATTTGCTTTCTGAATGGCAGAACCATTACTTTAGTGAAATTCTTATGAATGCCTAATCTTCTGTCAGCTAATAATGTAAGAGTGGCTACATCAGATTGTGCCAAAGGTCTACCTATCCTAATATTCTTCTGAGAATGACCCAAACTGGAAAAAGAAACGGGCAGAATAAGCACAGAACAATATTTAATCAACCTGCTCTTCCAATGATTTATAGTTCCAGTACTTGATGACACACAGGTAGGATCACTGAATAACACTACCAGAACAGTGGCCCAGTAGAGGTTGTCCATTTGTATATATTGTGAATTAAAAGAAGGTTGCCTGCCAGAATGTTGCACACAAGATTTTCCACAAAGCAAACCTTTCTACAAAATGTGAAGTAGGATATACTCCAAAACAGCATATAGCCTTGGGATCAAATAATCAGGCTTGGTAAGTGGTGAAACAGATGAACATAATTTTGGGAAGCAAAGCCCAGCTAGCCTATATTTAATTTCTTCACAAAATTTTTATTTATCCGATACTTTTCACAGTTCCAGTGTCATAATCAGTGTTTCTAACCAGAATATATATATATATATATATATATTATAAGTAGGTCCTTATCAGAAGACATTACTGAACTACTGTGTATCAAAGCCACTGTGGTTGGGTGAAAAAAAAAAAGGGGGGGGGACTTTTCCCCCCTCCAAGTCTGTAACCTCAACCTGGAACCAGCTGAATCCCCATGAACAGCTAGTATCTGCTGCAGATGCTGTCTTTGAATTGTAATTTGGCTTTCTTCTCCCAACCACCCCCCAGCTTTCTGCTTTCTCCTCTAAGAATCCCAAAAGGAAATATCTATCAGTCCATTTTGAAGGCATGAAAATAAACTGTCCTTTGAATTGCCAGTGTTTGACAGGATTATAGTAGCTGAAAAAGTCTTTAAACAGAAAAAAAGAGAAACATTTCATGAAAGAGTTGTCTCCAAATTAATAATGTCTGCACTAAAAAGCACACAAGAAAGAAAGTTAGCTTAAACCAGAACTGTGTCTTGAGGAAAACATGTCTATCTCTGCTGTCTTCTCAGCCCTCTGCAGCTCCTGTGAAGCCATTCCCAACCAGATAAGGACTAGGCAGAAGGCAAATAGCTTTACAGTGACTGGATAAAAATCTGTTGAGACCCCAAACAAATCCTAGGGAGTGAAGAGAGGACTCTACAACATGCACTCCTGGTGCTGAGGAGGAAGCACAGTGTCATCGGTGTACTTTTCCCCTTGATGTCCCCTCAGCAATGAGCACGGATGCTCTGCATATTCAGGAGCTGTAGGAGGTGAGATCCTCCCAAAGGGCAATGCCAGCCAGCACTGCCCTTGCCATGGGACCCATCCCAGGGGATTCTTGAGCATCACCAGGGTGCCCTTCCCATCACCCCTCCTCCCCTTCTGGTAGGAGTGACTCAGCATTTCTTCCCACCCCTCCTCCCCAAGATAGCACCAGAACTTGTGCCTGTATGTCTGAGAAGCATTGTGGCATGCAAGAGCAGGCCAACCAGAATGAAATGTAACAACCTGAGCATAGTCAATGAGAAGGAACATAACTCCTCTAGCAAACCTGCACCCAACAAGGCTGAAAAGTCAGGTCAGAACTTAAACCTCTCATCTTTTCCTCCATTATGCACAGTACCTCTGATGTGTATGATATAGAGTATTAAAACATCAGCCAAGGAGGAATACTGTCCATATGGCATTCAGTGCATTCACATTCACATCCAAGTTCAGGAACACTTCAGGATTTACAGAAGGTGAAACCACTCACTCAAGGCAGTTTCCATACCTAATCATCATATCAATTAGTGGAATGAAGCAGTTTCTCAGGGATTACCAGTTAGACTCTCCCAGTGTTTGATTCTTTATTTTTTAACCCACCTTGAAGAGAGCACTTAAAACATATAACTTTCTTTGGTACAAGCTCCACTATGAACATGTTAAGAAAATGAGAGTACAAAGTGTCCTTAAAAACAAAGTAAAATCTGCAAAGATTTAGTGTGCCAAATATGACATACTCTGTCTGAGAACAAAGTTGTATAAGTCTAAAAATTAGCTATGATGTTACCTTGGGCAATAATAATAACTAAGATACTTTTCAGGCAGCTATATGATTATCCAGTTTACATTCTCTTCATGCAAGGATGAATTACATTTGCAGGAGTTACATGAACAGGGGTATACAGGGATTTGTTCAACTTGTTTATATTCTCAATAATCACTCATTCTCTTCTCATAACCAAGTCTATAAATGTAATAAAAGGAAAGAAAGAAGAATTGGTTTAGCAGTCAACTGACAATGTACTGCATTTCAGATTCATTTTCATTGGAAGTGGTGGCCATTCAGTAATGAGGCTAGATTGTACAAAATATAAATTGTTGTTGCTTTAGGCTTGTCTTTACTGTTGTGTTAACACTAAAAACAATCCTGCCATTACTGCTACAGTAACTCCAACTCCTACCCATGCACAGAGATCTCAAACATGCCTTTAAACTCTGTCTCGGAAATCACAAGATGACAGAATGGTTGAGATTGAAAGAGACTTCTGGAAGTCCACAAGGAAGACATCCTAGAACTGCTTGTCCAGGACCATGTTTAGATAGCTTCTGAAGATCTTCAAGGAGGGAGACTCCACCATCTTCCGGGCAACCTGTGCCAGTGCTCAGTCATCTACATAGTAAAGAAGTGTTTCCTCAACTAGAAGCACAGGACACAGCTTACATTAAACTAATTCAGGAGCTGCAAATACAGTTATTCTGTCTTTCAAATATTCCTTCAAAATGTAGCCGTTCCTTCAAGTCAGAGGGCCTCAAGTACCGTGAATTTAAAACAATAGCTTAAACCATCATCTTGGTGATGTCCAGCTAAATCTCATGATCATGTCCTGAGTACCACCATCAGACTAGCCCTATACTGCACATCTCCAAATACAGGGACTGCAGCCAAAGTTTACCTTGAATTAGATTTACAACCATCAAAAAGGCTATTAATTCCTACTTCAAGATCTGGTAAATGTATCTTAGTTAAAGCAGATAACCATTTTGCACAGTATTCTTTCTCTTTTAAAAGGACATTTTTGAGGGCTAATAAGCAAGATTTAAATGCAGAAATCTCTAGGCTTATAGCACTAAGGAAAGAAAACTCAATATATGGAAATGCAGTGTCTAAATCTGCCATATTATCTCAAGCCTTTAAATATTAATCTACCTCTCTCAGCATAGGCTTTACTGATACAATAGACATTTTTGTACCCAAATGGGTATTTATAAGTCAGTGGGTAACTAAGGGATAGACCCATAGGAATTTGTTTGAAGAGGTAAATGTATTGTTGGCTCCTAATCTTGACTACTAGTGATGTGCTTCTGTGTTAACCATATTCATACAAAGGAACAGCAGTCAGTCTGCTCTTTGCTGAGTAGCTATGTCTGTTTTCCTAAACACAGGATAAAAACTTCATGTAAGATTAAAAGTGACACACGTGGATGCAAAGATAACCGTAAAGACAAAGGAAAGATTTGCATCTGCAACAGCAAGCCATGTGAACCACTGGAGGCAGGCCTGTAGGGTGGAACACTTGGTGCTGAGGACCTAATTTCCAGACTGTACTGTGTTTGTTATTATTTTCAGACTAAATCTAGTCTGGCCTCCTAGTGTGGATGGTCATTTGCAGCTGAAGTGCTGCACTCCAGCATGTCTTTCAGGTTAATTTCCTCTTAAAACAACACAGTTCACGAGCTCTGAGACCACACCACTGCACAAAACAAATCACAGCAAGTGTGGGTAACCAGGAGGTTCAGTTCAAAACTGCACTCTGGTCCAAAAAAAACATTAATGTAAGCACACCCTCAGTGATTAACTGATGCTACCAAACTGCAGTCTTCCTCCACAACACACACTGCAACTGGGGAGAGAGGGTAAAGAAAGAGAGGATGGAAAAGAGGAATCCACTTAGAAGTCTGGCCAACTTTGAGATCTTTTTGCCAAGAACTGAAGAACTAATCAGCTAGGTCATAATGGTACCATATATCTTTTCTTCTACTGAACTGTCCAACATTTTTTTTTTTTCTTTACATTTATTACATTGACTATTGGTTGTGCTTTATATAGAAAATCACACCTGATTTTAAGCATTTGAAGACTGTCAGGGGCACAGCTGTGAGGGAATAAGATTACTTTCAGTAATCCCACTGGAGGAAAGCGGTACATAATTCCCCACCAGAAGAGCTTTTAAGCTAAAAGAAGGTATTGGAATGAGAGCAAAAGGACACAAGATGGCAATGAGTAAACAGAATCTGGAAAAACAAGAGATTTATAACCATCAGTATGTTTGAACTGTGTAACTAGTTTCCAGCAGAACCCAGGAAACAGATTTTTCAGATGAAATTTAATAATTTTCTAGAGGAAATTGCTAGATATAGCTACCTACAATGCTGGAATATAGCCAGAAAGTTCCATAGGGGCTTTATTCTATAAGGGCTACATCAAATCCCAGCATTGACAAAGGTTATGAGGATCATACACCCTGGTGCAAAAGAAGTTAACTTTCTGCTCTCACAGAAGAAGGATGGGGGTTTTGCTTCTTGTATGAATGAGTGTTAGGGATAGTCAGAGCAGCAATATTATACAAAATTAAGTCTCCAGATTTCAAGAGTCATTGCCTTCCCCCTTCTTTGGCATATAGATAGATGGTCATGGGGTCAATTCTAATTTTGGATGTCATAGATCTCTTACCTACACCGTTTATTACTCCAATGTGCCAAGCAGAAGAGATTACTATCTTTGGGAATTATGCTATTGTCCTGTGAACCTGCAAATGCCTATACTTATAATCTTGATACTAGCACACACGTAGTGCTAGGTTTTGGACTAGCCTCTCAGTAACGAGAGCATACCAGATCAGTGACCTATGGACACTACCTGCACTCACAGCACATTCAAGCAATATTGCCTGAAGATTACTTCATTTCTAATGCTTTACTTACTTTCAAATGTTGAAATTCTCATTTTTTAACTATATATAAAACTACTAATTATAGCATATGTGTGTATGTATAGATATAAACAATCTTTCTTTAATAATTTGTTGCAAAGTTGCTTTGGAAATGGAAAGAGATCTTCCCCATTGCTTGGAATTAAAAAGATGCACTGGACTGTTGTTATGGTAATGTTTTGCCCTTCTTGTAAATGCCAATTACATGAAAACAAAAAGCAAGCTGAAAAACTAGAAAATGATTTTCTGCATTATAATATTCCCAAAGGATATATTGGCAGTCCCTGTGAGATAACAGACAAAGAGAGCAAACCAGGAATAGCTAATTGCTAGGTTTGGTCTACAGTAAATGTCAAAAAGGAATCAAAACACAAAAGGCATCAGCTCAACCATCACAAGCTTCTACTCTTGCTATCTTCATTTTCAAAACTGCTTCCTTTATTATTTTAGTTTAATTCAGCTATTGCATACACATGTACAGGGTACATACAGCCCTGAATTCTGTGCTTTTGTCAAAACAAGCAACAAAAAAGTCAAAATATATATTAATATTATTCATATATTTTTATACAAAAAAAAAAAAAAAAAAAAGTGTTTCAATAACGGGGGAGGTCAATCACCACTTTTAAAAGTGCAAAATTTGCTTTAAAGAAGAATGTCATTTTGAAACACAGCATTGAAATTCTTTGATTTAAAAAGATCCACGTTTCCCCCCCCCCCCCCCCTTATTAGATAATACTATTCTTTGGTTTCTGCAAAAGTTCTTTCAGGTAGCCTGAAAGTACCCTTTTTAAAAAATTAATAAGTGATTTGTTCCCCCAAAATCATATTCAATATAGACACATCCAGTGCTTTTCACTAACTTTACTGTCACAGATTGTACCACCCCTTCAGGGGCACATCTTACATCCTTGGCAACCTATAGCAACTAAATAATTAGGTACAGTGATACAATATTTCAGTCCCTTCTCTCTGTTTTGAGGAAAAACAATTTTTAAAGTCAAAAACCTGGGAGGTGGTTTCAGAGTCACATCAGAACAACATGATTCATTGAATAAATCATTACCATCATGATTATCATCTCATTCATTCTCTCTATCAACATGCTGTCTGTAACTATTTGTGTTATTATTCAGCTGAATATTGATAAATTTGCATCGGTTTAAGATTTCAGTACTTTCCCTTTCACCATCTCTTTCTTCTGAAAGAATTAAACCCAAACAAATGCAAATCATTTCCTATGCATGCTCACACTTTCTTTCAGTAATCTTCTTTCAGTATAGTTTGCTTTTAACTACCTTACCTCCCTGCTTCCATAACTGTTTATCACTTATGATTTGAAAAACCACTTATGCTTTTAAGAAGCCATAGAGTTTACTGGCATTGTTATCAGCACAGTTTTCTGTCTAGCATTTGAATTTCTATTTACAGTCCAACATTTGTTCTATTCCCTATGCTAGCAGAAATACCACATGCAAGACAGCTCCCCAAGGAGAGAAGAGGATGTGAGTACCTGTGTATGTGTGTGTGTGTGTGTGCGCGCGCGCGTGTTGAATGAACCGCAGATAAAATAAGCACAGACTTGTCATGGGGATATCCAGACCTTTCTGCCTCCATTGACTACACATTCATGCTTATTACCCATATGCAGCTAGGAACATACATTTTCTGCTCACAGCTGGCCATGCTAAGTTTACTCATTGTGAGCTTGTTGTACTGGGATTTCTCAAAATACCTACCAGGAGAGGAGATGTTGGACTGTTGAAGAGAATTAGGGTACCTGTGGTCTTGTGCCAGGTCAGGTGCTAGGACACAACCCTGATTCTTCTGGTGCCAAGGCCCATGACCCATATGTTGGGCCACATCACTCAGTGTTAACTTCAGGCCATTGGGAGATTCTTCAAATGTGAGGTCCACCTCTCCTCTGACAGTAGCATTAAAGAAGGGGGACTCTCTGCAGTGTTCTCAAGGCTAACTCTGGTGTTTTCTTTTAAATGTTACAATATGCATTTTCTTTCCTCATCCCTCACACTTGCATAGTTGCATAATTCTAGCCCATAACTGTGACACATAATTAACCTTCAGATTAACTAGAAAACGCTCTTTTTTTCCAGATTGGTTAATCAACATGAAAGCTGTAAGTCCACTAAATGTTCAAAGGCATTCATAAATCTACAGATTATTTTAATGTCAAATCATTTTTGTAATGCTGAAATAATGAGGTCTTATGTTCAGTAGTGACATCGTACCAAATTTGTAAAGACTCCTGCCCTTAAACCCTCGCATATGTTCCTACTAAGACTCTTTGAAATAAGGAGTCACATAAGTCTCATTAAAGATAATTGGAGTTGAACATATAGCTACTTTGGAAGAATCTGTTAAGGACCTACCTGTATCTTTAAGTACCTAAAATACCTTTAAAATTTGTGGTGAACACAAGTCATTCACATCTCCTGCCAAGCATCATTTTTATTTTTAATTAATTAATTAATTATTTTTTAATTAATTTTAATTAAATTAATTAATTCAAGTGGCTCTGAAATGCCATTACTGTTGATCCCACCAGTCCTTTCAGTGACCAAATGCCAAGAACAGCAAGTTCCGAATTGACGCTGTGAAGGTGAGATGGAGCAGCACCAAAAAACTGCCTAATGACAGCTTGTCCTGGCCCGGTGCCCTCGGGGCATGTCACTATCAGTGGAAGAAGCAGAGAGATCAGGCCATTCCCCTGACTCATTACCCTCATTACCTTACCTGCTGCAGCCCTGCAATATGCTGGGGAGTCATCGGAACCATAACCCATAGACCAGAGTCCTCTATCCCATGCTGATGGTCTCTTGCTGATGTCAGAAGTGGGGCAGATTATCTGGACTCCACATACAGTCTTATTAATCCACCAATGTATCTAATTATTGTCACTGACACATAAGTTCAGGTTTTTGGATCAAATTAATGAAAGATGATTTGAGAAAGGTAGTTTGCTTATGCTTAATTATGCCAGGATACAGCCTTGACAAATGAGGAGGAAAATCTTTTTCAGTGGGCAGAGTTATATTTAATTCTAATGAACAACAGACAACTTGCTGCAAGAAGATTTCAATGGGGTTGTTTGTAATGGCTAAGTGTTCATAACACACTTTGTCCCCAAGGCTACACTAATTCCTAGAGGCTGACCTTTCTAGGCTGACCCAGAAGCATGCAAATAGGACACAAGGCTTGCGTTAGCTTATTTTAAAAGACCCTGAATACAAATTTATTAAGAGAAAGAGTAATTGCTTGCATGATGCTTATATGCTAAACCCATTGTTTAGGAAGGAAAGAGAGGAAAGGTTTCATCTCTCTTATAAAAGAAGGCAAGAGTTTAATTTGCTGATGTCTGCAGATGGAAGCTACCGCTCTCAGGGCATGTCATACTGCCTTTGTACGGAACCTCCAGCTATGCCATAACGAGCTATAGACCCTGTCATTTTTTAGAGAGCTGGTCTTAGAAAAAATGTCTTCTTACCTTCCTGACCTGCTCTCAAAAATTTCTGCCTCTCCTCCCTGCCACTGACATCAGGAAAGAACCACCTTTTCCGTAAGCAAAAAAAAAAAAAAAAAAAAAAAAAAAAAAAAAAAAAATGGAACCAAACAATTCCACGTGGTTCAAAACCTTGACAAATGTAAGAACAGTTCACACAGATGACCAAAATATTGTTATTTCAGAATATTTACAAACTATATATTGATGTGGTGGTGTACATAACCAGGTAAAACCTTAGCTTTCTCACTGAAGAACTGACGAGGATGGTTTAGCTGGTAAAGGACCAGCTCAGTCAGCTTTGTCTAGAAGCATCTCCAATGTTTAAGCAGCTCTACTACCCAACAAAGATGATTTTCAAGAGTCTAGACTAAAAACCCTATTTCAGCCTTTGGAAGTGGATTTACTAATAAGTAGGTTATGATTTGTTCTCAGAATTTCCCAATCCATTTAATACACATGTAGTGAGACAGATAAATTTTAAACTACCCTGGTATCAATCCATCCTTCCCAGTTTTCTTTCCTTTGTTTCAAATATCCTTTATTGGTTAGGTAATGAATTTTGCAGGATCTTTTTTCCATAAGCAGTAAAGCATATGTCACATTATAAACAGAAATGCAAAACAAAAGCATTAATTCACCATATTTTGAAAAAAATACGTACATAAAATGAGCATATGTTTCCTTTCAAAGACTTTGCAGCTCACCTGACTACCTCTGCATATACTTTGGATTAAAAAATAAATAAATAAATAAAATAAAATAAAATAAAATAAAATAAAACTCTACACAAGGCATTCCAGTGCACATAGCTCACAGCCTTTAGTGGTCCAAATTCTCCCATTTTAGAGGGCTGAATAAACTATCCCCCTTTTACAAAGGGGAAACCAACATATAGAGAGATAAGTATTTTTCTGCCACACACAAGAAATCAGCAACATATCAGGGAACTAAATGCAGACCTTCAAAGCATCACACAACTACTTGTAATACCACAGCACACCTGATCTCCTGCTGATCTACACTTAAAAATCCCTAGTCTCTTTTAGTATGCCATAACTCTCAAGATTTCCCCTCTTTCACTTGCTAACACTCCTCCTGCTTCAATAGTGCCAGGCATGTTTGTAGCTCTCCTACTGCTTAAGTAAATTATTCCCAAAGCAACATCTCCAGTAATGGTTTATTTTAAAATTTGTGGCTTCAAGAGTGAAACAAGGACTTTTTTTTTTTAAAATTCCATTCCTGTTTCATTCCTCTCTCATACCTCTGTATCATCATGTGAAAGTCCATTCATTTGACTGAACTACTTATTTTTGTGTCTTCACTGCTAAGGCCTATGCACTTCAAGATGAAGTGCATAGAATTCCAGGGTTTTGTGAAGCAGCCTATCACCTAGTGATAAATAAACGGTGACAATATTTTTCTCAGCCTCAAATTGCCTACTTTCCTGCAGGTATCCAACTCAGGAAATCCAGTCCTTACACTGTATTAAAGTAGCATTTTAATGCACCAAGAATGCCTGAAATTGTTTTCATTGTACAGGGAAAAAACTTCTGGAAAATAATAAAATCTTGCCCTATGCATTTCTCATTTCTAATAGTCTGCTTTTGAAAGTACAAGCATTGTTGAGCAGTATCAGATAGAAAATACAGCTGTAATAATTGAACACTAAAACCTTTTTTTACATAAGGAGAGAACAAGACTAACAGCACTGAGCTGCCAGGATTTTTGTGATGACATTGCTGATGAGTTTATATAAATTTCTGTTTTGATTGCACTCATGAAGATAGTGGTGCAAGTCCAAGAGAAACCCGAACCGAAAATCATAAGCATTCCCCTGTTCTATTATTCTTGATGTAATGTTTACTTTTTCAATAATGATATCAACTCCTTCAGTTTCATCTAGGACAGATCTCACCCAATAACCACAACCTCTGGGCTTTGCTGGAGGACCAAAGGAACCAAATAGGGTCACATCTGTAGTTCCAAAAGATGCTGGCCATTATTTGGATCATACATTCATCCTACCTAGTGCTAACCTGATACAAAGTGAAATCAGAGTGAAACCTCTAGACTAAGATAGTCATACAGTTGGTCTTCAGTAAAGAGAGAAATTTTTATAGCAAATCTTTCCATCTCTTCTAGGATGCCTTGGATCGCTTTTGAAACCACCTTTCTTGTTAGTCAAAGGAGACAATCTTGATGACAACTCCTAATGGACATCTGGCTAAGCTAAGGAAATTTTTTTTGTTTCTTTGTTTTTGTTAGTTTGTTTGTTTTTTTCTTCCCCCCATGGGTTACAGCAACCTATTCCTGCCAGGACAGCTAAGGAAAGGACTAAGTTACTGGGCACATCTTGTCAGCTGCAAGCCTGGAAATAAATGGTACTGAAGCTACCCACTGGAAGGAAGTCCATTCTAAAGTCTGGCTACTTCCAGGTTTCCTGTTTATTCCATGGCAATATTGACAGGAGAAAAAAAAAAAAAAAGAAAAAAAAAAGAAAAAAAGAAAAAGAAAAAAAAAAAAAGGTTGATGCTTAGATGAAGCCTCTGTTCAGGGTCCGCCTCCTTAGACTGAAGGGGCTACAGATATCCAAGTGCAAAACCCAGACACTACAAGTGCTGGGTACACTGTGAGTGCTCTTTGCCTGCTCTGATAGCATGGTCCCTTTCTACCCATTACTACTGCAAGAGCGTCAGAGAAGAGCTCTGCCAAAAAAAATATGAGGTTGACTGGCTCTTATCTCCTCCTGTATCACTGAATTTAATCTCACATTTTGGCAAGTTAAGCATTATCCCCCTGATTTAAGTAGGATGGATGAACTCCATTCAAGAGAACAGTATGTGAGTCTTAAACATCTCCTTTTCCCAAGTTAGCTTGGTAAAACGTAAAAGAGTGTAAGGTCCATTTATTCCAGTAAGAGTTTCCTTGGTTATAGATGTTGCAGCTGCCTTGAAACTACCTAGAAATTAACTGTTCAAAATTTGGATGACATTAATTAGCCCTTCAGAAAGGAAATGTTTAATCTAGTGCCACAACTGTGAATGGCAAACTTCACAAACAGCAATTTACACAGGGCTGCAGCTGCAACAATAAAAGCATGAACGTATATATGACACGTGTTTTCCTACAACAAACATTTGGGTTTCATATTTTAAGCCTTTGACCTCATCAAGACACACAAGAAGCAGAGACATCAAAACACCTTAGATAGCTCCAAGTGTTGCAGCCACTTAAACTGATTTCAAGAGCCTGTTAAATGCTTTCTGAAATTACCTAATGATATATTGCATACTTAAAAATCACAGCTGAAGATGGGTCACCTTCTTGTCCTGGTATACATGGAACCACTCAGGGACATTGTGTTATTTCTAAAGGCCTCCATGGGCTTTTAGAAGAGCCTTGTAGCAAGCAAAGACGGGGAAGAGCAGGCCATGGGCAAGGGACAGGTTTGTTCTACTGTTTTGTTTCCTTTTGGATATTTGATGTTTCTGCTCTTTTTGACATTGGGACATTTCAGTGAAAATATCTTTATGCCACGGTAATTTGTGAAGGAGTAAGGGCTGGGGCAAGAACTCTGCCCACGGTGATTTGGGCAAGATAAAATGAGAAGTGCTGGTAAACCCTCTTAATTATTTTTCCAGAGTCATCAAGACTTTCTCTGGCATAAAACTGCATAGAGTTTTGGAAAGTGGGAATATTTGGAAATGGTAAAATCAATGAAAACATTGTGGTCTTCTGGTTCAAGTAATTTTTTAAAAAATTAAATTAAAAATTTAAAAATAAAATTAGGATTTTACTTCATCTGTGATTGTGATTTTCATATAAAAACATGAATCCAGCTGCTAGAACTTTAAAACTAACATAAAAAAATACTACATCCAACACAAGAAGACTAAAGATTTAAAAAAGGGATCCAGGTCAGTTCACAACATCCTGCTTTGGTTCGGTTGCTGCCATAGCACTGTACATTGCCAGGGGACCCCTCTAGCTCTCAGTCCCCACCCCTGGAGAATTTTCTTAGTAAGAATATTCCAGACAAAAATTTTCCTCAGATGAGATGTCTCTGCTGGATATTTGCAACTTTTTTGTGACTGATCCACCAGGAAAATCAGTTTAAGTTCATGTGCCAAACTCTGAATTATTATCTAGTCCAGGAAGGACATTATGATAGTATTGTAATGAGCTGTCAAAAAGTAATTTTTACTGAACTCAGAAATTCCTGGCAGTTCTAGATTTTAAGCCTAATTTTACAAAGATTTTCAGAATGTCCATATTTATGTTATACTATTCAACACACAAAATCTCCACCATTGGCATTTCAAGTGAATTTAATGTAAAAAATAATTAAATGTGGCTCCTTTATCTTGTCATATAGAAACCAAGTCAAGGAAGGTATTTAAATCAGTATGAATACAAATCAGATTAGGACCAATCCTTCCCATTACCTTATTTTTGCACCTATGTGAACTGCTGAAATTCGGCAGAGTTAAATTAGTCTATGACATAACACAATGAAGAATGAAATTGCCCTCCAGAAGCTCTGAATATAAACAGTCTGGTGTCTGCTTTCCTATTCTCTACAGGTCTGGGTTGTGCCTTATCCAGGACTGTTGCCATGAATTGCTTTACTGCTAGTATTCAAGGTCCAAAACAGTAACATTGAACAAAAGCAGATATTCAAATCAGGTAAAATGCACCAGGGAGCTGAACCTTCAGATCCTGCAAGTTCTTCTGCTTCCTCAAACATCCAGGGCTGCATTTCCTTCTTTTCAGAGTTCAAGGAAGAAATTAACTTGGTAAGAAGTCAAGGCATGACAGGACCTACATATGACAAACTAGAGAAGTCACAAACTGCTGACCTGCACAAGGGCCACCTCAGGCAGAAGGAGCTTGCTGAAGTTGCTGAGAACCCACCACAGCTACACTGCTGCCCATGTGCATGATGACATGTCTCCATCATGCTCACTGGGTGGTCCTCAGGTGATTATGGCTCATGCAGATGCTAAACTGGCTAGCGCCATATTTTCAAAGGTGACTCAAAAGAAGAGGGCCTCCTTCCTTAAGTATATTTTCTTGTGAGGTAGCAAAGGTTGTTTGCTCTGTCATACCATCTGGAAAAGGCTTCTGGAGACTGAGCATGACCTTGTACATTAATGATGGTTTGTCAGAGCACTGAAATAGGAAATGTAAAAACAAACACACATGTGCATGCAAAACCATGCCTTGCACTTCCAGGCATTTAATGATTAAAAGACAAAACTTCTGAGATTAAACTGCATTTCTTGAAATAATTACCCAAAGAAGGAAATCACAGATAATAAGTAGTGAAATGTTTCCAACTGTCCCCCTAGTCCCCATCATCCTCTCTTTGCTTAACATATACAACTATTTGCAAGCACTTCTAAGAACATGGAGCTGCACTCTTTAGGGCAGCAAGCCTGGAAATATCAGCAAACACTGTTTACCTGCCCACTTTCCCCTTAGTTCATTTTACAATTTCCTGATTGCCAAGCCCTGCTTTATTTGAGGTTTGATGCATTTCGCATGCACAGAAAGTCTCACTGGAGCTGGATGTTCACTTAATTGAATCTGCCTGACAGATGTGACACAGTGAGATAATGAATAAACAGTTGACAGATGTTTACGCTATATATATATACATATTAGCAATGAGGGACACATATTCCCTGCTATGGAAAACAGAGTGAGCTGCTCATTGGAGCTGAGCTCAGAGTGGTTGCAAATCTGTTTTAAGATAATGGCATATTTTGAGCCTGTAGAGAATTTGGAGGAAGTTCCAGGCCACTGGCTGAATGAATGAATGCCGTTAGATAGCCACTGTTGTTGGAAATTGTCTTCACTTCCCACTTTGGCCTTCATATTTCCCTGACAGTGGCTCAAGCAATCACTGCACCCATTCAAGACACAGCTGCTGCCCAAAGGGGAAGATGGTGCATCCCCATCACTGCTTTGTGCCTGCCCAAAGAGTCCTATATCCTCCCCAGCCACAGCTCTACCTCTCCGCATGACCTTCCATGAGCAAAGTCAGGACTTCCCAGGGGTATGCTCAGCAACCTGATTCATCTCACTAGTCTAGAAGAAAACAACCAGAAGAAAACCAAATCAAAAAAAAAAAAAAAAAAAAAAAAAAAAAAACATTGCTACCACTCATAACCCATCCCACACAGTCACAAGCAAGAACTGGAAGATGTATTGGAAAATGGGAAGGTTTTTGAACATGCCATGGTCTGGAGGCAACCAGAGATCATTTTGTCACTCTTACTCTGTGCCAGTGAGTCTTGATGGGGTGTTCTGCAATTAACTCTGGGGACAACGGATCAGTACAAAGAGGGACTGACAGGGGTTATGATGGTGGCACCGGGGAGCTCCTGGGGGGCACACGGGGGTCCCGACACTCCTGTCCTCATCCCAGCTACGGATAAATGCACGTACATCAGCCCTGGTGCCTCCTGCCCCTCCGGGAGCAGGTGACAGCCTCACTCCCCGGGCAGAGCCCACGTCCCGCTGTGTCCCCCCGTCCCGACGGGACCTTCACAAGCTCACCCAGAAGCTGGGGATGAGCCGCGAGCCGTCACCGAGCAGGGCTGGATGAAAGGGGTTATGATGGTGGCACCATATTATCTTTGTGCAAATCCTAACACTACAGGAACCAGGCTCAGGCAAGGACTGAAGATGAAATCAGCATTTTAAAATATCACCAACAACATGGTAGGGCCCGCACTAATTTCATCCAAATTTAAATACTTAGATGCAAACCACCAGAGTGAGTATGATTATCACAGTTCCTGGTAATGACTTCACTGCTTTGTTTCTAAACCTTTATATTTTGACTCCTGCTGTGCAAAAATTATGTCCACAGCCTGGCAGTCCATACCTCTTTTGGCTGTGCACCAGACTGGAATTTCCTCTGGGACTTTTTGCAGGACTCTGAGCCTAAGCCAGCTTATTGTGCCAATGTCAAAGGCATAAGAAACTTGGAGTTTCTCCTGAAGTGCTGATTGTTCAATTTAAACTGAAAACTGGAAATAAATTCAAAGTGAAAAAAGTCTCATTCAGGTCTGCATCTGCAGCAATCAAAGCTGTGGATTATGTGAACAGATAATGGGTTGGCCTCCATTCCATAGGCTTCATGAAGTGGATCTGACTTGATGCCATCCATGTCTCAGCATCTACCTGCCTCAAGAGAATCAAAAGGTGCTTAACACCTTGCAGGACTACAGCAAGGAACTACCAAAGACTACACAACCCCCCTCCAAGAAGATATTGGAGATAACAGGTTGCATGTTTCCTTCCATCCCAGATCTTTTTTTCCTTTCATCCCAAGGTTTGCCACAGACTTTGCAGAAGCCCTGTAGAAAGAGCGGAAGATTCTGGGGCCATTAGCCATGTGTTTGAAAGGTCCCTGGAGGTTAAGCCAGTGAGATGTAATGCAGTCACGAAACAGCAAAGTCCTGAACTGGGACTTCAGGGTCTTCTCCTGAGTCATACAGCTCTACTCATGCAATGCAGGGAGGCACCTGCATGTTCCTCAAATAAAAATAAATAAATAATAATAATAAAATAATAAAAAAACAGGCATATAATTTTGTAAGAATATATAAATCTCCTTAAAATAAGCACATAAACAAAAGGGCAAAAGCTAGAGAGGGATATAGCCTCATTTTCTAGATGGAAAAATAAAAAGAACTAGGCCCAAACCTGTCGGAAAGGGAAATGGACCCGAGTAATGATGCAACCTTGATGCGAGTATAATCGTCCTCCTTTATTGCAGGTTCTCACAGAGTATATATATGCAACTAACTACAGCACGTGCCGATAACAACTTATAATTGGTCTAGCTTCTCCATGCACTTGTCTCTAGCTTGTTTCCTCTTTATCTCTAATACAAGGACATGGGAAACAGCGCAAAGCCACCTGTGAATTCCTTTCCCACACAAACCAGTCCTTTCTGAGTTCAAAACTAAGTCTGTATCTCAGCCTCCTTCACAATCCAGTCCTTCCAAACACCTACCTGTTTTGGAAGCTGTGAATCCCAAGGAAAACCAACACTAATCAAAGGAGAGAGCTGTCACTAGGTGAGCAAGAAGTTCAGCAGGAATCCATGGACTTTACTGTCTTCCTATCTGGGCTGAAAGTGGAATTTGGGGTCCCCATGAGAGGTAGGTGAGAAAAGCAGCCTGCCCTTGATAACCCTGCCTCTACCTGGTGTACATTTCTGTTTCCTCCTTTTGCATCTGTGAGTTAGTGGGAGACATTGTTTTGTGGGTTTACTGTCTTAGAAGAGACCTCTCTATGGAAGATTCCTGTGGGGCATCATGTTAGTGGGAGCTAAATTGATGGTGAACACACACTAACTAGGCATAGAGAATCGTACAAGTATTTCACATTGTCATAGTAGGAACACAGGACTTACCATCAAGACAAAGTACTGAGACATCTGTATCTGTATCCACACAGTCATATGCACACAGACATATATACGTATGCACAGATAGACATATTTCTCTTCTAAAATGGATTAAACCCTTCATGTTTGAAAATTAAATCCCAACCTAGACATAATATGAATCATGGATTATCAGTTATTAATGTCTTCAGCTGCCAGCTTTACATAATGTACTAGACCACTACAACTATTAAAAAGGTACAGCTATATAAAATGAAATAGAAGCGCAAGCAAACTGGCACACTCAGTTCAAATCACAGAAACGCTGAATAACACCAGCCTGGATCTGCTTATTGAATCCCTGCATAGAATCACTTTGTGTTGAAATAGCATCACAGAATTATTTCATGAAAGTCAAGGAGTTTCCTCATCCAACCCCAAAAGTCCAAGAGTCATGTCAGGCACTTTAACACAGCAAATACAAGCAAGGTAATAATGATAGTAAAATGCACAGACACAGACTGCGGGGTCTAAAATGTGTTTTGAGGTGAGTAGAATGGAAAATATCTAAACTTGCACTTCATATAACTGCTTCCAAAGCTTGGCAGCATCCAGAATTAACATTCTACAAAACTGAATTTTATTAACCATTTCTCAAGTTAAAATTTGATGGTAAAACAATATTATATGCTAAAATTTATATACCATAATAAAACCTACATGGACCTTTTCTGTTGCATTTCTACAATGGACTTCAGTCACGTTGCCATACATAATAGTTTTTGTTGTTTTTCTTTTTAATTGGCTAAGGATCATTAGGATTCTTTTATGAACAAAGGATTTGCACATAACAGTTCTAATTAAATATTTGGTGAATGTGTACATTGTTAGAATAGTCACCAAGTATTAAAAGCCCTGTAATTAGGATTTTGCAGGTGATAAACAGAGATGCCTTGGGGCTTTCTGGAAAAGTCAAATGATAGCAAAATATGGATGGATGACATTTTGTCTCTCAGAAGTGTCCCATTCTGTCAAGAACCTGAGTCTTAAAAAGGGCGAGTCTCACTCATCTCCTGATTGAATTTGACAGGCAATAAGCAATGAAGACACCAACACCGAGAAGAAAAGAGTAAAATTGGCAGTAGGCTGACTTCCAAAAATTGAGGTACCACCCAGAAACTGGCTGTAGTGGCTAGCTGTATATGATGAGTGGGCTTGGAGACACTCACTTCCAAAAAGCACATGTCCTCATCTGGTTTTGCATTTGCGGCACTGTAACTGCAGGTACCTTTCAGCTGTATTTCTTGGCAACCATTCAACTTGTCAATTGGAGGCTGTGCACCTGGTGCTTAGAGATCAATTAAAAATGCTGGCATGCTGTCAACTGCCAAATTTCTGTTGTCAGTTGTGAAAAATCCATCCAACCTCATCAGATTTTTTTGCTACACATATGTATTTTATTTTATTCTTAATGTGCTACAGTGGCAGTGGGAAGGATGGAAGGAAGGGATATAGTTCAACAGCCACAACATCCTTCTTCCTCTCCCAGTGCCTGCCTCCCAAGTAGGCACAGACTTTCTACAGTTAGGGCTTCTTATATTTCAGATGAAATAACCAATTACAGAAATCACAGATCTATGAAAGCAATAATTATCATTACAGTTTTGCTACTCAGAGAACATGTTTATATGCACTGATCACCCACTTCATGTATAATAACATAAAACACTCAAGTAGTTGATTGAAGGATACTAGTTCTAGATGAGCCAGATGCTGCTGGGCTTGCTGCTCCCACTGGCTAGGAGATGCCTGGAGCCAGCTGCCTAGTTGGTCTATGCTGAATGGACTAAGGTATTTGTGGAAACACAGTGAAATGACTTGGCTAATCATCTTTGGCATGGAAACCTTTCAGCAGTCTGAACTAGACCGTATGACAGAGATTTCCTTTCTATGTTCCAGAACCAACAGCAGGAGGCATAAGATTTAACAGAGATTATGGATGAGAAGGAAAGACAAAAAAAGGAATTTTATAAAGTGTTCTAAAAATAAGGTGAGCAGTAGGTAGAAATGGTCTTGCTATAAAAAATGTTAACAGCTCTGCTAAGCAGTATTTTCTCACCTGAAAAGATCATAGTATCTATTAATCCAGTGCATATGTCCTTCTTGCCTGGATATTATTATTGTTCCTTTCTGCTTCTCAGCTAACTTCCAAATTGTGCAAACAAAATGACATGGAAAATATATAGACAAGCTTGCACATCATACGTTATGTCAAAGTCAGGCATGCAAGTCTAGCCAGGCATACTAGAAGTTACTCGAAGTTACCACCTTAACTGGCAATTAATAACCATTGCACAACACTTTCACCGTGAAGGCACTCTACAATCTATTTAATCCTCACAAATCATAGAATCAATAGGATTAGAAAAGACCTTCCAGATCACCAAGTCCAACCACTAACCTGGCCTACTGAGTCTCATCAAACCATGCCCCTTAGTGCTGTTCCAATCATTTCTTAAATACCTCCAGGAGAGGGGACCCCACCACTTCTCTGGGCAGCCCCTTCCAAGGCCTGACCATCCTCCTGGTGAATAAATTCTTCCTAAATACAAGTTGTCTTGTGTTACATAATAAGGTGCCCTCAGAGCAGAAATAAGGTGCCAGAGAAGAAAAACAAACAAAGAAACAAACAAAACAAGACCAAAGCAAACAAACAAAAAATACACAATGAAAATAAAGAGTATGGAAATTCCAGGAAGAACAAAGAATTCACTCAAAAGTCAGAAGGAAATCCATGCAGCATTGAAGTTAGAACCCAGTTTCCTATAGATAGCCTCCATTACATTGATTTCCAAATACAAAATGCTGGTATATTACAGACAGTTGAGCTATTGAAAGTTCAGCAAAACATACATAAACTTTTACCACTACAGAAGTGAAAGATGCCTAAACTGATTAGAACTTCTGAACATTTAAAATTATTCTTTCAACAAATCTTTCCTCCTGTTTTTCATTCAGCGGCTAAAAGAAAGCAAGTATAGGATACAGTGACAAGGATACTAGAAGTGCACATGATTTACATCTCTTGTCTGCAGAACCACCAAATGGCAAAAGCAGCTAAAGACTTCACTTTCCTTCAGAATTTTTGTGTGTCAAATCACATGCATAATCTCTATAAAGGGAAATTAAAGCATAAAAATAAAAAATCAACATTGTTCATGCAGAGAAATGCTAATGCTTCACCCTGTCAAACCAGCTATCAGTGAATGGGACAACAAATCCCTGCAAATCTCTGGTAGCAAAACTATTCTCTGATAAGTTGTAATTTACCCAATTACTGCAATATTTTTGAAGACACAATACAGTATTTTAATTATAAATTTCTCAATGGGAGGAATCAATTCCCTACAGACTGCAGTAAAGTGCAATGAACTAAGCAATGGACAGTTTTGTGGTTAGAAATAGCATATCTTGAAGTACTTCATAAGTTTAAGAGGAAAGCCTTAATGAATAATAACAATGAGAATATATATTATGGCTTATTTGTGTTGCTTAACGATAGCAATCATTAAAATATTCTGAGATAAATGTAAATACACTTTTCATTGCTCCAACATCTTCTTATAAAAGAGACTTGTCTCTTTCAAGTCAACAATATCAATGAAGATTGTTGTGTTGTGCAAGTAAAACTGGCAGAATGTCAGCTCTTTCTGAATATTATGACACCAAATGTGCATAGGACCACTCCCTGGCAATAAAGTCGACTAACACACAGCAGTCTGCATTTGTACTTCTGCCCTCTCCTACCCTCCAAAGCAACTTAGCCCATACCAGACTGCCTACTGAGAGTGGCTCCTGGCCCAAGCTGATTTCTGGGCCCTGCTCAGGAGTTTTGAGAGAGCATTACTTGCTATAAATAACTGTTGTAGGCCTTCCTAAGTATTTAACAGTACCACAATCCATTTACAGTACCCAGGAATAATCCCTGGCACCATGTACTGGTAACCATTCTCTTTCCTGCACGACCAGTATCTGAACTACTCACTCAGCTCCTGGGAGAGATGTGATATTTATTTCAGAAGACATGTCCATCATGTCCATAGTACAGATTCTGCTGCAGCTTAAACTAAAGGGCTCTTTCAGTTAATTAATGTCTCCAAAAAGCATGTTCATCATGCTGTTGAATACAGGGTAAAAAGTCATCTGCATGAATTTTATAAAATAGACTTTACCTTATTTCTTTCAGTAAGACTTGATAATATAGAGAAAGTTTTAGCCCCTCCTTAGAGCAAGTTTTCCTGATCTGCTCTATTAACGAGGAATTGGCTAAGCTGACAGAAGCTCTGTCAAAGCTGACAGAAGCTATGCCTTGCTCTGGAGAGGGCTTCTCCCACACCTTGATGTCCAAGTTGAGCTAAGCGTTCAGGTGGGGTTGGGTGCTATCCAACCTGTCTAAACCTTTGAAAGCCCCCGTCACAACACTGTTTACTCCTTCCTAATATAAGTCTCAGATATCAGCAGCTACAAAGCTTTGAGATAGTTGATGGCTCTCATACTAGGAAGTATACTTCCATGTCCAGCAGGTCTCACCCTTCTCTGATCCCCATCCAATCTTCTACTAAGGGACTGAACAGTTATGATTCCATGCAGCAGGAGACAGCAGCTCTTCACTATGCCATTTAACAGACATGTAATGGGAACCCCAACTTCAGCTTAGAGGGGAGAGGGCAGTAAATCTGTGGCATGTCTTCACCTTCTCTGAAAGGAGATATCTCACTCCTTTAATTGCCAAAGGTCCATATTAGGCTATACCATCCACTGATCTACTTAACTATTAACATCTTTCTCTCCTCCTCAAATGGGTGTAACAGAAAACACAAGATCACAGAATCACAGAATTTCTAGGTTGGAAGAGACCTCATGATCATCAAGTCCAACTTCTGACCTAACACTAACAGTCCCCACTAAACCATATCCCTAAGCTCTACATCTAAACGTCTTTTAAAGACCTCCAGGGATGGTGACTCCACCACTTCCCTGGGCAGCCCGTTCCAGTGTCTAACAACCCTTTCGGTAAAGAAGTTCTTCCTAAGATCCAACCTAAAACTCCCCTGGTGCAACTTAAGCCCATTCCCCCTCGTCCTGTCACCAGGCATGTGGGGGAACAGACCAACCCCCACCTCGCTACAGCCTCCCTTCAGGTACCTGTAGAGAGCGATAAGGTCACCCCTGAGCCTCCTCTTCTCCAGGCTGAACAAGCCCAGCTCCCTCAGCCGCTCCTCGTAAGACTTGTTCTCCAGGCCCCTCACCAGCTTCGTAGCCCTTCTCTGGACTCGCTCGAGCACCTCCATGGCCTTCTTGTAGCGAGGGGCCCAAAACTGAACACAGTACTTGAGGTGTGGCCTCACCAGAGCCGAGTACAGGGGGACGATCACCTCCCTGGCCCTGCTGGCCACACTGTTTCTTATACAGGCCAGGATGCTGTTGGCCTTCTTGGCCACCTGAGCACACTGCTGCCTCATATTCAGCCGACTATCAACCATCACTCCCAGGTCCTTCCCTGACAGGCAGCTCTCCAACCACTCATCTCCCAGCCTGTAGCTCTGCTTGGGGTTATTGCGCCCCAGGTGCAGGACCCGGCACTTGGCCTTGTTGAACTTCATGCAGTTGACCTCGGCCCATCGGTCCAGCCTCTCCAGATCCTCCTGCAGAGCCTTCCTACCCTCGAGCAGATCGACACACGTACCTAACTTGGTGTCATCTGCAAACTTACTGAGGGTGCACTCAATGCCCTCATCCAGATCATCAATTTTCTTTTATTTTCCTTTCTTTTCTTCCCTCTTCTAATAGAAATTTTTCTTATTCATGACGCTATTCAGGTAAGATGACAACAATGGACAAATTCAGTGAATACAGACAAGATTTTTATGTTTCCAATGAGTATATGCAATACCTCAGTTTTACTGTAGGTAGATTATTTAGTCTCTGGTAAGTCATTTTGTCTTCTCGACAGACTCTAGAATTCCTCTTCACTTAGCATCTAAAATTACAGAAACCCAGAAATCTTCACTTCCATCCTTTTTCAGTCCAAGCTCATTAACAACCTTGCAGGATTGAGCTATCTCCACTCCAGCGATGAACCAGACCAGTCCTAACAGAATGATAAACTATGAACCCTCCACATTTGGAATATGCTGGTCCAGCCACAAGTACAGCCAGCAAGCTCCTCCTAGATAACTGATTTTTTTTTTTATTTATTTTTTGCAGCCAAGTTATCAATCATAAACTAAACGTATGAGTCAGGGGCAGTGCTGTGCAGCAAAATTCAATTGTGCTTATGCTATCAGTCTTAATTGTCTCCCAAGTATTCACAAGCAGTAAGCCTGAGCCAGACATGCTGATGCTATGGACAAACCCCTTTCCAAGTGCAATGCTAAAAGCCAGATAATCTGTTTCCACTTGCTCCTCTCTATTTGCATACAAGTATTTATACTATTACCACACAGAAACCCCTGAGCAAAAACAATTATATTAACCATCCCCTGATTAACACCCATGTGTGTCAAGAGTAACCACCAAAAACATTTAAGTTGCACTTGCATAAACTTTATGTTAGGAAAAAGATAAGTGTTTGTGTTTGGCTTTTGAAATTACATTGAGACATCAGGTCTTGGAACACAAAACAGTACACATGGCCTGCAACATCACATATTAAAATTCCCTTTGTACACATAAAAACCCAGCACCTTTTGCCCTTTAAGCATGGCTATTTATACAGTATTTCAGGTGCTTTTCCAGCCTAATACTCTCCACAGAAGGAAAAAAAAAAAAAAAAAAAAAAAAAAAGGCAAACGCAATCACCAACAAAAAAGCAATAAACATCTAGACCTGGTCATATGGTCATATATACATCCAATTTGTAAAGCATTTCCTTTACTCTGGTAAATGTTTTTCTACTAAGCAGCAGGGACTGAACTATTGCCAGTAAATTAAGAATAAGAAAGCTGCATTCCTTCCCTGTATTATATATTATTATTCAGTGCAAGAAGATCAGCTGGTAAAGAGTAACTGTAGTATCCCTAATACTCATCTCATTGGTTTTAAATCTAATTGAGATTTTTACTTTACTCATAGAAATAGCACCTTAATTACTTAATCTCTTGAGATTAGGAAATTGAGAATATAAATGCATGATCACTAAAATCTTTCTGGTAGAAAATCCATTCTTCTGTGTGAACTTGGTATTAGGGCTGAGAGATTAAAGATTACTTTTTTCTCTCCTTGTGCAACAATACCTTTCCCAGTGTTGCTCAGAACATGATAGTCACCAGCCTCTTCTGAAAGTTGCAGTTCTGTATAAGACTTACAGTACAGACCATCGCCCTTGTCCTCCACCAGAAACAAGAGAAATCAACCTGAAACTGCTTGAAAAGCAGCATGAATAAGTGCTTGAGAAATGTGCTCCTTCAGCATACCTTTTCTTATCCTTACTGTTATCTTCACAAAGAGTCAGACAAGAAATGTTATTCAAAAGCAACATAAATCTGGAGTCTTAAGCCTGAGATTTGGGCTTGGCAGTTGATCAGAAAGTTACTGAATATTGTCCAAGCTAATCTATACAACTGTATATGCACTGGCTCATCCAACCATTCACCAAATCAGTTCAGCCTGTTTAGGCAGAGGAAGGTCATCCAAAAACAGTTTGAAAAGTCCTCCAGGAGTTAAATCAGCTTTGGAAAAGGTCCGGAGTGCTCCAGAGCCTGTGAAAATATTTCTTTTTTCTTCCCACATGGGAACTGATTGAGAACGTGATTCTCTGACTGAAGAGGCTGTCCAGAATTGAGCATATTCTCACTGAATGACTGTCAAAGCTCAACTTCTACTGATTAACTTTGGGGTTTCTTCTTCCAGTATGAGGCAACAGTAATCTAACAATTCTAGATTTTGTCAATTTGACAATTTAGATTTTTTAGTGCCTCTCTAGGAAATTTCATTTTTGCACTTTGCATTATTTAAAGTAGTGTTGGAGGCAAAAGGACTAACATGTGTGGAAGATAGGTGGCTGCACACAGTACATGCTGCAGTCCATATCCACTACTGTCTAGAAGTGAACACACCCTTTTAGAGACTTTGTTTTTGCATAACCAAGCCTTAGCTGCATAGATACTTTGCTCATGAAGGACTGTGCTACATGCAACCCCTGCATCACTACCCCACACAATGCAGTTTATGCATTTCACTACTGTCTGTGAGACAATTTGCTATGTTTTTAAAAACAGTTTATTCTTGAATTAAGACAGATTATAAATGTCAGTCAGTATTTAGCAGAATACTGTTGTATTCTATAAACTCAAAACTGCAGTCCCATGGCATAACAGATAGATATCAGTGTCCTTAAAATATTTATTTTAAATGTATTACCTTTTATGAGATGAGAAGCAGGCCTCTAAGGTCCTTGTAGAAAGAAACGGCAGTGCTAGGGATGCTGCATTTTTATGGGAAAGACAAACACGTACACATCCCCAGGCAGAGATGCCACAGTGACTCTGCCACACAGGTCATCTGCTCAGGCAGGATTCTGCTCAGGAAGGAAGGATTTGAAAAGTCTTCACAAAGATCCAATCAATGCAAAGAATAATTAGGAAGGGCTGGAGAAAAATGTGGGGGAGGATAAAAGAGTGGTCACTTTTGTGCCTGTGAGGATGAATGAAGAAAAATTTGCAATCTGCTGGACTATTTGAACATTTACTAATACATTCAATAATTCAGACTGCATTTTTTCCTCACCAAAATACTTAGGTTTAGCAAGAGTTTTTCATCTTATACCAGCTTCAACTCTATTCTTAGTCAAAAGTATTTTGAACTTCAAGGAGACCATGACTAATAACTATACTGTTAAAACAGCAAGCCTCTTAGAGACACCAAAATCCTTTTAACCCTTCTTCCAGAAGGAGAAATGGAAAGCAGCAAATAAATCTGCTGGGAAAGAAGAAAGCAACAACAACTGGAATTTTTAGCTTAAGCACAAAGCATCAGTGTTAAGCATTTGATAAGTCTCATGGTTTTGTTCTGAAAATAGATGACAGGGAGTGTTTTTTGCATGACTAGTTCCACAGCAAATAAATTCATTTTAAAAAATATATAGCTTACGCACAGATGGCTGCAGAACACAAAATTACTGTATATTAGTGATTTTCATTCAGTATGAAAATTCTGACCTACTAGGAACTCCCTCTTCTCCCACATCCAAGATTTGACAGACAGATCTCAGAGAGATTTTACTGCATCATTAGTTCAATAATTATGGCATGGTTGTACTGTATTTAATTCTGGTTTAGTTCTCCAAATACAGAATAACTCTTTCAGTTTCTTTCATCTAAAAAGATACAGCCTTCTACTGATAACAAATTAGGGAGTCAGATGCCATCTGGCCATAACACAGCCTGCTTGCTGCCTACACATATCAGCCAGACTAAAAGAAATTTGAGAATAGCCAGGCTATCTAGCTGCAATTTAAATGGTAGATATTTCAAGATGCCATACTTTAACATCAGCCTATATTTATGGTACATGTACCATTCATTCAGCTTGACAAGGCATGCTCAGCCTGTAACAAGGACACCTCAGATTTACACCCCCCCCCCCCCCCCCCACAACAAAATGGCAAAAAAAAAAAAAAAAACAGATACAGTAATTCTGACAAAATACAGAGCTGACACACAGATCACTGGTCCTTCAACCCAGACTTGATTTACAGTAAGGGAACAGTTACTAACAAAATCAGGCTTGGTGATATAAATTCAATTTCTTTTGTTCCTTTTTAAGAGCTGTGCCAAAAGTAACACTTCTGTTTTAACACAATTATGCCATTTCATTCTAGAACACCTCATTTTTTGTGTCAAAATTTAGATTTAGTTGCAAAAGCATATGTTCAGTTATGAGATCCTTTTTTTAAAACTCAGTTTTCACTCATCAGGACTGTTCTGGGCGCATACTCAGTTCCTGTCAGTGATTTTTTTCCCCCCATGTCTTCAAATTATAACTATGCCTAAGTGCTGGCAAGTGCTCACAAGAGCAGAGCCAGCAGAGCATGTGTGATTATCCCGGTCATTTAGCACTCTTTAGGCCACACTGGTAATACTGGGTCTACCTCTGGACTCCCCAGTTTGAGGGAGACACTGAAAAAACTGGAGAGGATCCACTCAGAAGGCAAGCAAGATGAGAGGTTTGGAGAACTTCACAGTTGAAGAAAGATGGAAATAACTGGATTTTTTTTATTTTTATTTTATTTTATTTTTTTAAGCCTAAAGAGGTCAAGGCTAAAGGGGATCTCACCAGTTTTGCAGTACCTAAAACATAATTAAAGTGGAGATGAGGGAACTCCCTTCACAAGGAGGCAAGGTGACAGAAAAGGAGCAATGGGTGCAAATGGCTTCAGAAGAAAGTCAACATAGACAAGGACAAATATTGTACCATTAGAAAAAAAAAGAAAAAAGAAATGGAATAGGTTGTCCTATGGGATATCCATTGATGGAAGTATCAAGAATTTATAGGGCCTTGCTTGGATAATGCAATTTAAGGCCCTGCTTTCAACAAAAGCTTGGACCATACGATCTGCAGAGATCCCTGCCAATATGGGCTTTTATATGACACTGCAATGCTTTACAGGGCATCTGACTAGTCCATATTTATCCCTTACAAAAGTGTAGGGAAAAAAAAAAAAAAAAAAAGGAAGGGAGTATTTTGGCTTTTGAACAGGTTACAAAACAGGATTCTCTGCAAAGTGCTAAATTAGAAGATGGCAATGAAGAACGGGACAGATGAAATAGGAGAAAGGACAAGAAGAACTGAGGTAACTATTCAAAATTTTAGCAGCTCATTTAAGTTTGAACTGAAGGCTTTTGAAGATTTGATCATTTCCTGTGTTAGAAAATCAACCAGCTACTAAAACAAATAACCACTCACACCTTTTAAAACAAACAAACAAACAAACAAACAAACAACAACAAAAAAAACTCAGCTACGTGTTTATACATAATATTCTCGTGTATGCTTTGAAATGACCAGCCTCTTTGAAATGCCTATCTCCTTTTGAAGGCTATCAAAAGACAAGATGCTAATGATTTAAACAGGTTAAAGAGATTGTTCCACATTAGTAAATCACTACTTACAGTTCCCCCGTCTGCTAGCTGTAGAAGAACAGCAAAAAAAGTATAAACGTCTGTCCTGCAAAATCATTTATCGCTATTACTCAAGCTCAGCAATACACAAATAAAATCATATTTCAGAGGGGAGGAATTATAAAAAAGAGAAAAATAGAGCAGAAGATACTCCAGTTGATGTGGGTATATAATGTTCACACTGCACACAACTACCAAAAGATGGAGGGAGTGGAAGGAAATGGAGGAGTGAAATAAAATTTGGTATGTAAAAACTCTTCTCAAAGATGTTCACTAATGAGTCCTTTGACAAAAAAAAAAAAAAAAAAAAAAAGAGAGAGAGAGAGAGAGAAGCATTGTGACAGCTACTCACATGCTGTCCCACCAGCACTGCCTCTGCTAATTGTTTCCTATTCAGTGCCCTAGGTTTTACAACTCCTGTTTCGTCATTTCTAATTGAGCGTGAGTGTAGCTACCCCACAATGGACCATCAGTTTTAACACGTAACCATCATAACTCGAGCATTCTAACACCTATGTCCCTTCAACAGTCTACAAAATCTTTGTAAGCTTCCTAGCTTTTATTTTATCTACAGCATAGTAACATCTAACTGTATGATAGAAAATTCAGTTCAAAAGGAAATAAATATTTTTCCTGAAATATATCTTATTCCTCCCAACTACAAATTCTTTTAATCCTGGAGAAAATAAATAAATAAATAAAACAGTCAACGTGATTTTAAATGCAAAGTTCAGCTTAAAATAATGCTTCTGATGATCAGAAGGACAATACAATTGTATATTAATTTTATCCATGAAGAAGAAAAAGCTTCTGAGTTTCATTTTATCATTTAAAATGCTCTTCAGTAGTCTTTCAGCAATTCTATTATGCAAGTTAGAAAGGAAGCATCAGCCTTTCTTCAAAACTGTCCAGAGTGTTTCCAGAGCATTGCGAGAGCATCTTTTGGAACACTTGGCTCATCGCTTAGCGGGGAATATGGCATTCAGGAGAGGTAGGAACCCAGCCCCAGTGCCCCAGACCCACCCAAATATTACTAACACTATTTGTTCAGCTTCTTCAGCCTTAAAACATTACCACTACTCCCTCTAGTGGGTGTCCTAATTGAAAGAAATGATGAGAAAAGTGAAATAAAACTAAAACTCCTAACTGCTGATTTGTATGGTCATTTTAAACACCTAACTGCATCAGCATTTAAACTATTCTCCTCTCTCCAAATGGCAAAAGAATTAGAACAGCATGCCATGAACACAGACTTTTACATGTAAATCACTACCAGACGAAGCAATGGAAAACAGTTATTAATGAATATTTTGCATTCTTCCTGTGTTTTGTAAAACTATGGCTTAGACCAAAGTTCTGCTGAAAACACTTCAAGCTGATTGAATAGTTTGTAATTGCATCTCAAAAAGATGCTCAGTTTAACAGGGTTCAGGACACGCTTTTAGAACAGGAAAAATTACAGTCTTTTTTTTTTTTTTATTTTTTTTTTTTTTATAAGCACAGCATTATCCCACTTAAAACTGAAGCAATATGCCAAAGAAGTTTGTGCTTGTGTGACCCTAATATCTTTAGATAGATCTCTTAAAATTTTGAGAACAAAAAAATGTCTCTGAAATAGCTGATCAAGAAACAATCTCCTTTTCTCTGGGCTGCTGCTGCTAGAGTCTTTGCTTACCTAGTACCCACCTGCTTAGCTTTAAGGACTTTGTATTTAATACTGTATGAGCCATAGGCCCATTACAAATAAGACTCTAAGAGGATATTGGCACTCAAAGCTCCATCACACTTCCTTTTTTTTAAGGAAATTAGATGACAAAGCTCCAAAGACAGGTATTATCTTCATTCCAAGTCAGCTGATAACGTGGCTGTCTCAGCCACAGTTTCAAACACAATCTCTCTTTTCTAGCCACTCCTAGAGAAAAGACCGTCCTGTTTATCTGATCATGAAAAATTGGAAGATACCAAAATTAATACGTAAAAATATAAAATTTCAGTTTTTGAAAGCTGATGAGCCTACACAGCAAACAGTCAAGCATACAAGAGGAAGTGACAACTTACCATAAACTGTTGAAAATTTCTGTGCATGTTTATGTTATATAAATACTATAGGTAAAATAGCAAAACAGAGTTTAAAATAAACCATTAAAAATAAATTGAGTAAGCAAACAGAAGGGAAAAAATAACAGGAACGAATGATGTTTCTAAAATCTAACCCAGAGCCTTTCAGCCTTTAATTATCCTAATTATTGAGGCATTTGTCCTTCATTAGTCATCAGACAATTACTGTAACACCCAGCTCTGAGTTTTGATTACTTTTCAAGAGCATGAAAACCATTTCCCTTTTGTACTAGTGCTTTTCAAATCCTGTTACTTTGAGCCAGGAATGAGAGAGATCACTGGTTTGCAGTCTTTCAGCTCTGGAATCACGACATGGTTCCGTCTTTGCAGGGTCACTCTCACCTGTATGAGGGGGGCACTGCTGTTCTCACCTAGAAAACTGGGGTGAAGAATCAGTCTGGTTGCTACCATGGAGTGCCAGCAACAGTGATGCCAAAAGAGCAATATATTTAAACTTCCAATCAAACTGACTGAAAAAAAAAACAAACAGTAACCTAATAACAAAGAAAACATGAAAGACAATTAAGATTTTATATATATATATATATATATATTATGTATATATATTATATAATATATATTATATATAAATATATAATATTTTAGTAAGATTTTATATATATTAAATTAAATTTTTATATATATTAAAATCTCTCTCTCTATATATATTCCGTAAACAGCATTCATCCAAGCTAGGGAAGTGCACATGCTATTGAATTAAAAAAAAAACTATTCCCAGAGAAATTAATCCAAAGGGAAAATTTATGCTGTACTCAATTAAATGGGCCATGCTGGATCCTTCTTTGCTGATCACAAATAAACTGCAATTCCAGATTGTGAATTTCTTGTGTTCTTGTAACTGTGATGACTGTTTTGATATGTATTTTCTTTGGTATTTCTAAGGAGCACTTTTTATATTTTTCACTGTACTTCATATGTATGCCTTCCAACAGCTTTGTATCAAATTGGAACCATTTATAAGGAACATTTTGTTTACAATGATAGGCAAGTCAGCCACGACTTGAAACACTAAGCTAACTACAGCAAAGTTCAGCAATTTACCACTGAGAAGTTTTTTTAGTTATTCTTTGTGAGCTTAGCTGCCACTCGAGGCAGGCTTTTTCTTCCATTTCAGCCACCTTGCTGTTCATAGCATGCTTCAGCCCTCCTTGCTGGAGGCTTTTGACTGAAAATAAAATTGGTCCTATTGAAATTCTGTAACATTTTTCCGTCTTTACAGAAGCATTTGGGCAAAATTTGTCCATCTGTAAAACTCAACCTTTTCCCCCTCAAGGAGAAGCACATCCTGCAACTTGCATTGCGATATATATTTGCAGTGACCCCAAGCTGAAGGAAAATGAAAACATGCCGTAGCAGGCAGATTTACAACTGCTTGTAAAAGCACTCCAAAACTAAAATTGCAAGTAAATTGTTTGTCTACAAAGAAGCTCAGTCCTCCCCCCTGTGCAGCTCCTGCTTAAACTGAGAATTTCAAACCCTGATGACAGCAGTCACAGCTGGAAAATTGGACTGTTAGGACTGTAAATACATGGGAAATGCTAAACTATTGATTGAGGGAGGAGGCTGAGTGTTATTTGGTGTACTCTCAATTTTTAAGACATTTGCTGTGACTGAAAATTTGTGTAAAGAAGGCTTTGCCATTTCTGAAAATTTGGGTAAAGGCAGCTTTAACATTTTCTTAAAATGGCCTTCCAATACAGGTGTTTAAACTTAACATGATGGAGGGATTTTAAGCAAGCAGTGAGGAAGTATTATCAGATCACCAGGTGAAGGTGAACCTGATAGACATTTGTGACAAAGTCTGCAGGACAGCAGAGAGGGAAAAACGATGAGCTGTGGGGACAGGTGTGTGAGGGGGAACACACCAACCACTGCCCGCGGCAAGCAGCAGCGGTTCTGCGCCAGGTGACAGCAGCATGGGGGCAGGCCGCCGCCGGGCGCCCCCAGCCGGCCCCAACCAACGGCCGCGGCTCTGCGGGCAGCTCCTAGCCCGAGCCCGGGTCCCGCGGCCAGGCGGGCAGCGCATGGCGGGCGGTTACCAGCTGTGGGCGCCCCGCTCGCCCCTGGACGAAGCGCTGCTCTGGCTGCGGGGCGCGCCGCCTCCCGCTCTCCATGCCGCCACCGTTTCGGCGCATCCCTTCCGCGGGGGCTGCCTGCCGCCAGTGGCGGCGGGCGGGTTGCGGGGCCGCGGGGCGGCGCTGCGGCGGCCGCAGGCCGTGAGGCTGCGGGGCCTCGACGCCGTCTTCGGGCGGCCGGTGACGGCGCAGCCGCCGCGCTGGAGCGGCTCGCTGCGGGTGTCAGAGCGCTCGGCCTTCTGCCGGGTAGTGACCCCGCGGCAGCCGGGGCCCGGCGGGCTGCGGGAGGCCGAGGCCCGGCTGGCCGCTGCCATGTGCCGCAGGATGCTGCGTGCCATCCTGCTGCTGTACACCGCCTACAAGATGTGTGCCTTCGCCCTGCAGCACTCACGATGAGAGCCCTTGGCACGCTTGGCATCCTCCAGGGGGTAACCCGCATCTGGCTTGGCTGGACGCTTTGGGGTGCTGGCTGCCTTGGAACCGTGCTGAAGCCTCACTGCACAAAGCACACTATGAAACCTGACCTGGTGCAGCCAGTGCCTCGCTTGTGTGCTGGGATGGTGCCCCAAGGAAAGCTGGCTGAAGCATTGGGCTCATCACAACGGTGTGCAGCCCGTGGACATGGGCACCAGCTACGTCAAAGAGTTGAGAACCTGTACACCCCATCAGAGGTTATAGGGACATGACTGTGCCATCTGCCTGCATTCATAGTCACGGCCTGATGAGTGCCAAGGAGGAACGTGGTTCTGGCTTGCTATGTTGCATGTAGTGTTCGTCATTCTGCTGGGAGAAAAGCCTGAAGGGAAACGCCCGCCAAACTGAGAAGTGCTGCCGTTTGAGATGTGTCTTTCTTTGCTGGACAGTCCTCAAAGAAAAGAGGTTTACACTCCTTTTATAGCTACATAACTCCACCCTTTTATAGCTACATAACAACTCCAAAGCAGATCTCAACCTTACTACCTTGCAAGCAAAATCCATTGTTCACTCATTTCAGATGGACAAATACCTCCACAAGACAAAACAAAAGTTACGCTTTAATCTGTTAGTAGGTTTTACACTTCCCCCCCTTGACCATTACTACTTTGTGAGAACTAACTAGCTTACAAAGAATTCAAATTGCCTTTTATCATTCAGAGCAATGTCTATAGTTATTTATAGCTAGTGAAGGTAGTTCACATAAATACAGTCTTCAAAGTTACCCTTTTTTTTTTTTTTTTAGCTAACGGTCTAATCCTTAAAACAAAATTCATGCCATAACAATTTTCTAAAAATGCACTTTTGATCTGCTTTATTCAAACTTTCTTTATAATTAAATGTACAGGTATGAAAATCTATGTAGATTGCTTACAGCTAATGGAAAGAATTTGCAAAGAATGACTGCAGAGTTGCTACTTACCTTCAAAATAACCAAAACAATATTTTTACTTGTTTTAAATGCCATAAACAGTGTATATAGCTTTTTAGAAATGTACTATTGGCTTCTTAACAGTCCAAATAAAAATTGTTCTTATTTCCTGCTAGTATAGGTAATTTATTACAAGTTCCATAAAGTATAGTTACAAACTATCACAAAAATTATAGCTGCCTATAGAGTTTCAGTTAATCTTGCCCATGCAATTACAGAGGGGAAAGCATTTATAATGTATTTGTAGTCAATATTTCACATCACCCCGATAATATAATCATTATTCATTCCAGTATGGAGATGAACATTCAGGGTTGTCATAGCATTCAGTCATTGCTTGTAACAAACTTCAGAAATGTCGTCATGGATTCACTCGTAATTGTTTAAAAGCCTGTTGTCCCATCTTTCAGTAGAGGCTGGTTTGCTTTCTAGGCTATCTGGAACAACCTAACAAGTTTGCATAGTTCAGTGTGGCTGCTGGGAAGTATCACAACACAAGAACAACTTGTATAATCTATTTATTTACAACTGATAAGCTAATAAAGAGATCAGCCTTAAAAAGGATCTGGGGTCTGTGCTTTGCTTGTCCATGGTAATAGCAGCCAGGCATTAAGAAGTGCAAGCTTTGGAGCTAGACTTAAAGTTCCTGTTTCTGATCCAGAGCTGCCTATTAAGACTGTGCAGTCAATCCTGCTGCAGTCTAAACTGGATTTTCCCATTGAGTTCTCAGACCAGCATTCAGATCTGGCTCTGCTTTTTGGTCTAGTTTAGAGAGAAATTCATATCTGCTTACCTCCAAATGAATGCTTCTCCTAATCTAGGATATGTCAAGAGGAGTTGATACAGGTCTACAGAAGTAATACTGATTTGAGCAAACAGACTATTTGGCTAATAACTGTTTTTTCAAAAAACAAACAAACAAAAAAACCACAAAGGGAAGGCCTTTCCTACTTAAAAATAAAGGTTTTATTGAGCACCCTGTTCATTGCCATACTGATAGATAAACATGAAGGAGAGGGTCTGGAAAAGTTTCTTCACAGTCTTTTCATAAAGCACTGGTGTAAAGCTGTCATCTCTACCTTACAGCAGACACAGTTATGTAGCATGGACCTGAGGCTGAACTGTGAGCTACCTAGCAAGTCTTCCATGTTCATCCTCTCAAGCTGAGCCACAGCCATAAAACCCCACATAGAAGGCCACAGCAGTGGGAGGTGAGAGTCCATACAAAAAAAGGTGAGTGTTAGAAAAGAAGGTGAGCATTAGGGCCTGTGAAAGGAAACCCTGTGCTTGCAAGGACTGCCGAGCTAGGTGTGGACCATTGGAGCTCTGTGAATGTTCTTCTAATGATTTCCTGATCACAGTGTGCTCCTGCAGGGAGAAGATGATTGTTTCAACAGGTCAGGTGTATTTACAAGGTGTAGACGGTGCCCTAAATGGTTTGCTGGTTTATAATGAAAGGAACTGAACAACTATATCATGTTATACCAGCTGGTATGGCTTCTAGTATTGTTCTGGAGCTACACCATAAATAAATTCCATAAACTTAGGCTACTGAGCATCCAGTCCAAACACCTGCCTTTTTTCCTTAAGTGTTAGCCCTTAAGCAATTAGGCACAACATGAAGCTTTGTTTCTTAGAAATTGATTATGTAGGTCACCTTTGTTTGGCTGCAGTAAGGACTTCCTGTTTTTGATAAGGTATTCTTGTTTATGTACAAAGCATTGGGAAAGTATGACTTTTACAAACACAGTTCTCCAAGTCTTCCTTCCAAGAAGCCCTGGGCACCACAAGCTTTTCTTATCCCCTTCCAGTCTCTTTCACAATACCTTGTCCTGCTGTTTGCCTGCTTTCTAATTCCTTTCACACACAACTTCAATGAAATTAATGCCCCTGCTCCATCCTTGCTGCCATTTCACTGTAGAGTTCCTGCTCAGACTTTAATCATCCTGCTCCATGCCTTGGAAAGGTGCTTTCTGTTGATCCAATTCACAACAAAAAAAGATGTGTAATTGCCTTTCTGTTCTCTCTGAATAAGTGTGTGGCATACCTGTCAGTTTCAGTGAGAGCTGAGCTTGGATGCAGACTGAAGTGGTTGATGTAAGAGTTCTGTTTTTTTTATATATTATGTGTCCAAGCCAGCAGGCACTTACACTTGCTTAACTTCACCAACATAAGTCACTTTCATTCAGCTTGGTTGTTGCAGTTCACAGTGGTAGAGATAAACCCAAAGGTAAAGAAAAGAGCAACTCATACATCTTTAAATGATGTATCCCAATACCATCTGCTCCCAGGAACACCTTATTATGATTAGCCAGAAGCCAGGCCAGTTCCTATCTCACACTGTCTGTGTTATGCTTTCTCAGGCATGCAAAGGAGACATATATTAGACAACAAATATTGCTGCAAGTTAGCTTAGTTAAATTTTCAGTTTTTAATTATTTTTTCCCCCTCCTTTGGAAACTGTGACACTGAATAAGCATCCCTTGATGGCAGCTTTCAGATTTCCCAAATCTGAAAATTTCAAAGCACAGGTTCTAACCAGCTACAGGTACACACAGCAGTAAGGCTTCATCCTTTCAGATTAATCAGGGCTTCATTCAATGATCCTTCTAATGCTACTTCAGTCTCACCATCCCTTGGAGCAGGTCTGTGGAGAGCCAGGTCTGTGCTTCTGTTCAGCTTGCTGTAGGCTGTGGCAGGGACAGAAGTAGGCAGGAAGAATTTGGCTCAAGGTGAGACTTTTACCTTGGGAAGACTCAAGGTAGAGAAATGCGGTCATTCTCCACACCAGAAAGGGATATGCTGATTTCAGGGGGAAAGGAGAAATAACCTTCATCATTAAAATGGATGATGAATCTTTTTCTTACTGCTTTATGATCATAACGGATCTGCAACTTAAACCAGTCTGTTGCTCCAGATTGTTTCAACAAGTTCAAGATCAAACTTGGCTTTCTCAGTGTCAAGTGCATTGAAATTAGAAGAGTATTGATTATTGCCTCAGCAGCACTGTGGTCTGCTCGCAGGAGCCTATGAGAATAGAAAGTTAAACAAAGGGATAAAGTGGGCCAGCAGCTGCAGATGGTGGTTAAACTGACATTTGCTCACACACAGGCTCCAAACAACCTTGGCTGAAATTGCTTACTTCTAAAACTGACCTTAGGATCATTGAACAGAGGCTCCTTTAATTCTGTTTCTACAGTGGTTTCAGAGAGAATTTTGCCATTTCCATTTGACTACATCTCAGATAAATCCACATCATTTCCCATTGACTGTGAACAATCATGCCATCATATGCCAGAGATGCTAGCAGCAGCAGCACCTCTTCAGCTCCAGAGCAAGAAACAAGGGCCCCTTTGCATAGCTTGCACTTGTCTGGTCATAGTGGATCCTCAGCCTCTTTGCTGAATTGGCGTCAGGCTTTCCACTTGCATCTCAGGGGTTCTGAATCATTAATGGTCCAGTCACCTTTGCTCTCAAACCTGAACTCTGGCTTTGCTTAATCAGCAAAGCTGATGTTTCCCTGCCCCATGTGGGCTAGTAAATATGATTCATAACATCTCATGGCACCATGTGTTTTCAAAGTTAATCTGGTCAGGCCTGTATTTCAAATTACTCAGTTTTTGAATCCTAGTAAATCTACTGCAGATGTGAGACTCCTGCATCCAAGTCCAGCTGGCAGGTCATCATGTGCATCCCCATGCAGATATGGTGGAAAAGCATCCAATTCATATGTTCAGTTCCTTAAAGAACTCTTAGCGCCAGCACTAGGCCTGCAGCTGCATCAGGCTGGCTCGCCTTTAAAACTGCCGCAGGCAAGGATAAGGACAGATGACCTTAAGACATATGGGTACCCCATCCTCTCTGCTCCTGGGTCTTCCAGAAATAGCCAATTGATTCCCTATTAGCACTGAGACAAGTTTTGACTCTGAATTTGTGGCAGGTCTATAGTATGAGCAGCTATTTTGCAGGCAAGTAGAGCATCTAAAAGCATTCCACTCTTTCACATCAGTGCAAATCCAGAGAATTTAGTCCAATAATGTAACCTTAAAAGCTCTTCTTAATGAGTTTTGTATGGCCATTCTGCAGTTCACAGTCTGCTGTAAGCTAAGTGCCCTTCAGGTTAAGAAGAGATCAGACAAGGTTGGGATTGGTACACAACTAACTAGTAATGACTGGTGTAAATATTTGTATTTCTACTCTTTGTACATTATCAGCATTTGTTCAGTGAATTTCCCTCTCCATTGTGAGCCCTTTCATCAGAAACAGAAAAATACCTTTTTTTTTTTTGTAAGAAGAAATTGAATTTGGAAAAAAGAGATGCCTCAAAAAGAGTAAACCTTAGTTAAAACTTACTAAGCATGTCAGTAAATTATCTTTAGCACCATGATTCATTGCAAACTGTCATACTATTCTCTTGGCTCAAGGTAGCTTATGCTTATATGTAATGACATCTGCCTTATTAGAGATACATCTTGAGGTTTTGACACTGCAGAACATAAATAGCACCTTGGAGTTGCAGCACCTTGCTTATCTTGCTAATGAGATACCAAGAGGAAAAACAATGACACAAGTTCTGAGTTAGTCATGAGACAGGTGCCACCCACACTTGGAAAGGATTGCCCACAGCCACAGCACAGGCTTATCTGTTGGTGCCAGAAGAGGAGAAAAACAAACAAACAAAAAAACCACTTATTTCACTGACAGGTGTACAAAGAAATACTCCCCCAGTGAGAATTCAGGAGCATCAGGCCGGGTCCCATCACAGAATTTTCTTCACTTTCTTTTGTCCATGTGGCAAGTAGTACTTGGGAGCTTGGATCTTTCCCATTAGTTAAGTAATCCTTGATGAGCCTGGAGGAAAAGAGCAACAATCAAGGGAGAAACAATCCTGCCACTGCTTAATTCCTTTCCAAATGTATAGTTCCTTGTAGCACATTAGAGGCTCTTTTGGAAGACCTGTTGTTTTATCCCCATCCTTCAAACATTGTGCACATTGTGTATATTGAAGTAAGTCAATCCTGTTGGGGGCTTTCCATTTAAGTTGCTGCTTTTTCAATTAAAAAGACCAGGAAGCATGATTAAAATTCAGATTGCTGGTCTCATCTGTTTTTATACATTGGCTTTAAAACATATTTGTTAAGCACCATCTGCTGTACATTCAGAAAATAGCAACTAAAACTGCTAATCTTTTTCCAGCTTCTTAATCAAATTAAAATTATTTAAATGCTGTCTACTATCAAACATGTTAGCTCCAGAATGTTTAAACTGCATTTATGTAGTTCTCCAATTGCACTATCTACAGTTACAGATAGAACACAAGTTTCTCTTGGGAGAGGAACTATATTACAGTTAACAACTGTATTTTGTAATAAACACCATGTCCTAGAACAGGATGGTGGAAGGAGTCAAAAAATATCTATGTTGAGCCTGAATTCCAGATGTACTAATAGAACAGGATGAATGCAGCCAAAGACAAAGCACTGTCTTTCAAGGGCAAATTCAATGTGCAGTGACTTTTTGTTTTTGTGCAATGACAAAAACAAAAGCTACACATCAGTTTAAAATCCTAAATGAGCAATATTAGCTTTTCAATATTGTTTAATTATCATATCAGTTATCTCTAATACTCCCAGCCATCACAACTCTTTCAACAGTGAACTGTAGGCGATGGAGAGAAGTACTACAATTATTAGACTGAACTGAGTGAAAACCCTGAAAGGAGTAAATAAACCTGGAGAACATTTAAATGAAAAACAGCCACTAGACATTTTTTTCCCCTCAGCTTCTGTGTTTGGCCTTTCTTCTCTGCTTTTTAGGGGAAGACGTTCTCTCTGAGCAGGAAGGAACGAGTGTCAGAAGCCATTGCATTCAGAATGCTTTGCACAGGACCAGGAAGGGAAAGATTGCAACCATGATGTACAAGGTGAAGGCTGACCAAACAAAGCAGAGTTGGAGAAGCCTAACTCTCAGAAGTGCCCTGCTGGAGCAAATTCTGCTCCTTTGCTGTCCTTCATATCAATATACTTAGTACAAAGTAAGCAGGGAGTCCTGTAGCTATGCAACACACAACACCTGTAGTCCTATAATTTCAAATCAAGCAAGCTCCTAGATCTCTTACCTTCTGTGTTCTCCCCATCTCAACCCAGGAAAAAGAAGAGAGAAATCCACCAAAGAAGGTCATCTTTTCACTCAGCCTACAGCTCTTTGCAAGAAATAAAAATACTTCATAACTCTGAGGACTGATCTGGAGACCAATGAACATCAACAGAAGCCTCGTCCAAGTACAGATCAGTGGATTTCTAAGAAATTCATTGCTCCTAAAGTCACAGGTAAGCCATTACCATTTCTGTTCCACCACAGGGAAAACAGAGGCAAGTAGCAGTAAAGGAACTTGGCTGAGCAATATCACATAAGCCAGTCATCACCAGAGCAAATGGTCCCAAATTACCAGTTCCCAAATCACAGGTGGAACTGCAGACAAATTCTCTGCATGGCTCTGCACTCTTCCCTCCCCTCCCGGGAAGTTACAGTACTTAAGATCAGGTCTTAGAGAACATAGTATCAGTCATTATGTGGAATCTGTTGTTTTTCTGAGTCAGACCTTGCAAATCAGGGCAGCTGTTTTCACGGATGGCTATGAAATTATCAGGCTTCAATTTTTATGTGCATAAAGATAATAAATATTAATTTTATAAGGGAATAAACTCTTAGCAAATATACTCATCAAATCCTACTCTTACAAAATTATATTAGTACAACATTATTGCAATGAGTGTATAGACACTCAAAAAAAAAACACGTCTCAAAGTTGCTGTTTTGCAGTTCTGGAGAATACATTAAACTACATAATTTCAAGAGTTATAAACTGAGATGTACCATACTCCGAAATTTAGTCGAATCTTAAATAGATTTCTTAGTTCCATGAATGCACCTCAAACGAAACCTCTTAAAAATTTAGCATGAGTAAGCAAAAGATTTCTAAATATTAGAATCTAAACATTTTGCAGTGATGCTCTTGACATCACAGAACATTCTCCACAAATTGCATATGAAATATTTCAAGTAACCCATCCAAAAGTTAATAGCTTCAAGCATCTAATATAATGTGATACACACTGTAATTTTCCCTGCAGCTTCACCTCCCTTGATCATTTGCAGGGTAACAGTTAATTATAATGAACAAGAAGTCAAAAACAAAACAAAAAATAAAAGTTAAAAATAAATAAATAAATAAACCCTACTCCAACCAACAACAACAGAAAATCCACCCCCAATAAATATAAACATATAACATAAAAACCTTCTCTTTTGACAGAAGGTATTATTCTATGGGTTCCTCTAGGGTTACTCTCGATGCACATCAGTATGAAGAAACTCAGGACTGTACAACAAAGAGTGGAGTTCAAATACCTGTGCATTTACATCGCAAACTAACAAACATTCAGGTATCTAAGATGGGAGAAGTAATTTCTTCCAAACACTGCTCATTTCTTTCTCTCGGTTCAAGGCATTATGAAATCTTAGCTGTAAAACTGCTATAGTACATACCTGCTTCTGGGTATTGATCCATATCCTGTAGAAAACAGTCTTTTTTTTTTTTTTTCCTATAGGTTTTGAAAGCCACTTGATACTCATTAAGGAAGATGAATACTTCAGTAAAATTAAAAAAAAAAAAAAAAAAAGCTTTGAAATCCTCTTTTTATCAACAGTTTCTATATTCATTCTTCCTTTTTCCTTATCAGTACTATTTATCATAACCTACAAAAGTAAGAGCTCTTGCAGCAAAATATTTATACTGATTTGGGCCATAGATGATTTTGCTCTAACACAGTACTATGAGAGATTGATATTGAACTACAGCTAGAAGCAATTAGAAGCAATTAGAAGTGTAATAATTGAAGGCAGCCACACCAGGACTAGGGATTACTTCCACAATAATAAAATTAGGCTGGTGACAGTATGATCTCAACCAGTTTAAAACTAGTATAGCTAGAAACATAAAAAAACTAGTATAGCTAGTCACTGAAATTGTTCATTCCTTTCAGCTGTGCAAAATGAAAAAGAAATCAAGTCCGGTATCTCTTTCTTTTAACAAAAGTAAGAAATAAATGGGGTAGGAAATTAGAACATAAGAAATTATGTATTGACATCAGAAATCAGTAGAAAAATAAATAAACTTCAATCTTCTAAAGTCTCAATAAAAAAGTCTCCAAAAAGCACCGACTTCTATGATGTTCTAAGATAGCAATATGAACATAAAACAGATCTATATATAGAAACGATGAAGAAATATGAAATATCATGCTATAAGGTTTAAAATTTTATCATGCCAGATGCTGAACTCTCTGGCCCTGACCCAGCAAACCATTTAAGCATGTGGTTAGAAGTCAGCATGCATGTTGCCCCATGGAAACAAATGTGGTTATTCAAAGTTTGAGCACATAGTTAAGTGCTTTGAAAGACTGGGTCATTAGAGTACCAACCACTTACTGCCAGAGTATAAGGCTAAATTACTGCTACTTACAGGTGGTTACTTAGCTGTCCATTACGAGGCTCACATACCACTCTGTGAAGCACACTTTGAAGCATTTCTTCACCAGTGGATAAGAAAAAAATGTGGGTCTGTGTGGGAAGGAAATTACTCCATTCCCATCATTTCACTTTCATGTGCAAAACCAAATTACACTGATGCCCAGGTACAAGCATCACATGGGGAAACGCATACCACTATCAAAGACAACGGTAATTATACAATGTTGCCCGCTGCGTCCCACGTGCACAAACTCCATTAAATCCAACTTCCTCCTGTATGCAGGCCTAGTATAACTTATAATGTGCAATTAAAAGGGTAAAGTCATGCAGATAGCAAATGCCACATTTTGTTTTTAACATTGGTTAGATTCTCTAAAATACTGCTTGATGCTGGGCAACATTGCTGCCTAGCAAAAACATTGTTGTCAAAAAGAAAAGTTGTGCCCTCTTAATATTGAATAGAACTTGCAATTCCATCTTATTGCCAGGAGCAAGACTAGTTATAAATGTGCATTTCTAGCCTTTGTTCTGACTGTTGTAGACAGGGAATAGCTGTGTGCGCACTAAAGTATATGTCAAAGAGGAAACCAAAACACATTTGTTATGTTCATGGAAGCAAGAGAGCCATATTCTGCAGATGTTTGCCTGCTCTCAGCCCAGGAAGCCCTTTCCTTAACTGAGGTGACTTTTTCTACTGTGATTTAGGGGTTGTGAGTAAAAGTTAGAATAGAAGCTCATAATTTTATTTTAATTATGGTTTTATATACCTGCCAAAATGTTTCTGTTCTGTTCAGATCTCAATATGTGATTCCACCATGGTTGGTTTGGCTTTTTAGTTTTGTTTTTGCTCAGGGAGTGCAGACATATTTTACCTTTGTCAGGGAACACATTCACAGTTTGGTTCTTACCATGTAGAGAGAAAATATCCACATAGGAAAACAATAACAACAAAAACACTAAAAATCCTATTACTGCTTTTTCCCTTATTATTTGCCTCTAACTTTTTCTGCCATCCTGCCTGTTCATGTCCTCACATTATTGTACCATCTTCATTCAAGCAAAGCACAGCGCCTGGCCATTTCAGGAATCAAGAGTTACCTTGCCTTCACAGGAAAACCCTATTCTGTTGTTACAGTGTCTGCTTGGTGCTCAGGTATCATAGTGATGATTGAACTAGAAATAGTAATATGTGTGACAACATTTACATAGGGAGAGAAAGAATTCTGTAATGGCAGTGCAGTTAGGCTGTTTTTCTTAAACTCTGCAGTGGTTCTGCAAAGGTTTCTGTAAGGAGGCAGAAATGTCTCTCTCACCCCAAGGGTTACTAAAATGGTAAACATCGGGGATAGTAGCACAAGCATTTGTTGAGTACATATAGCATAAAGTTCTTGTTTGTCAAATACTGAAATCTCAGCATAATGCCCCCTTAGTTGGGACTGTTCCTGAAATTCCTGAAACATCTCATCACTTCAGTGCTGAATTGTCTGCATCTCCTTCTCCACCCTGTCCATCTGCAAATGCGTGGACTATTATTCTTATATCCCTTATCTCTGGTGTTACCTTGTCCACTGTTGATGAAGGGGAAAAAAATGTAACTCTCAGCTGTCGATCAGGATCAGCCCATCCTTTGCAAATGTCAGCTTCTGTCAGTAAGAAGCTAAGCACTGTCACACTATATTTGAATTCTATGTTCAAACAAAGCAGAGAAGATCCCGATGAGAAGAACTTATTTCTTTAGGTCATCTACCAGAATCTATTTATGTGATTTAAGGATAGGTTTACATTTGGGTAGGATATAGGAATCTTCTTTTTTGGCTCCAAGTGCATAACTAACTCCATGGAAGAAAGGTGTTCTTAGAAGATGTAGGAGTACCTACAGGGTTTTGGGCTACAACTTAAATTGCTCTGCTTGGCTGTGGTTTGACTCCATGGTTTATAAATTTCAATGTATATGTTAAAAATAGACTCAGTTGAAAGTAAATGGTGGGGGAAGTAAATGTATTCTACCTCCACATATGCCAACTGAAAGCTGACTTTGAAGTGACAGTGATATGGGAGATATGGACAACCTGATCCAAAGCAGACCTGGGTAGATTGGTAAAATACCAGCTGACATTCCCCCCAGTGAGATTTAGCATTTCAGAAAAGTTTAAATCTACAAACATAAAAAAGATGCATAAACACAAATGCTTAATTTCCCTACTGAAGTACAGAGTATTAAATGACTTGCCAGGGTTATGCAACCCTTCTTATGCATAGCAGGTTAACAGCAAAGCTATTGATCGAAGTCTTTCCTTGAGTCCATCCTCTGGATTGCAACACTGCAACTCAGACTTTCCTTTTGGATCCCTCTTTTGTTGGAACATCCACTCCTTCAAATATATTTCACCTTAATGAATTGGCAAAAAGTTATGTGCACAGATTGACATAAGCACAAGCAAGACAAAAACCATCAGTTTTGTATGGTGAATATACCATATAGATTATTAACCTTATCGTATTGTTAAAAAAATTTAATCACATATTTACCACATTATTGCCATAGCATACTAAAATTGGATTATCAGTGAATTTAGTCAAAAATAAATCTCCAGTTGTACACAGGAAGTTTCCAGTTCTAGCATCCTAGGGGTAATATTTCATGAGCCAAGACAGCAGAATTAGAAAGAATGCTGCACTAAGAAGGAAGATGGGCTGCAAATCAAACTCTCTGAGGCTGAGGGTAATGTTGTTATTGATGTTATTGGGCTAAACTTTTGACTTTTGAATAGTCTGGAAAAAAGGGCAAACAGGAGAGAGGAGTGAGACAACCCTAACTGGAACTGATCTGGTCTGAATAGCTCAGTTGTAACCTATACACAGACTATACACAAGAACTGGGCAGATGATAGCTCCACCATGGCCTCGATAACTGCAGCATTTGGAGGAAAAATCTCTGCAACACAGCTCCAGGGCACAATCAGACAGCTTAGAGGTAAAACCACTTTATTCCTCAGTCCACATCACTGAAGCAGGGGGCTGCCCTTAATTAGGCAGATGTAGAAAAGCTAAACTGAGGAATGAGTCATTTTGCAGCGACCTGTAGGTCAGGTTTCAAACAGAACCATTTTAGGACTTAAAAAATAAAGAACTCATCCTACAGACAGTCTATGTCACCTCTTCACCTGGCAGCAATTAAGCATTGCTTGAATGCAATCAGTGGCCTGAGAGAGCTGGAGGGCTCTCCTTTCACCTTTCACTCACCTTCATCTAATAGGAGAAGAAAAGGGAAGGACACCTCTCTCTATACACTGTTCATCTATGCAATTCACTTATTTATTTATTTATTTTATTTTGGAAACACTGTAAGTAATGAAAATCAATCAGTAATGAAAATCTATCCTAACTTAGAGCTGGGCAAATAACCTTTTTAATAGTTTAGATGCCATATCTCAGCACTGAAAACTCACAGGCTGAAATGCTCTGTGGTATAACTGATACTTTAGATTATTTTAATTACTGCTATTTCATGTTTTAACTCCATGGACCAATTGCAATTGTTCTAAATTTCAGCTTCGCTACTCAATTATCACATGACCAGCATAAAACTCTCTCAGTTTCCTGCTCTGACAGGATCTACACATTTGCAATTCTGCTTCCCAGAGCACTTGTGCATGTGGCTTTGAAACCCGCTCTGCCAGTAAAACTGAATTATTTTATTGTTCCAAGAAAATGAACACAAAAGGGACATAAAAAGAGAAAGCTGAGTTTATTCAAGATTTGGACAAACATCTGTGGAATACTCCTGGCATTATTTGCCCAGCTCTTTTTAACACTGTGGTGGTACAGCATTTTAAACAGCGTGGTGCCTACGGTATACATGCGCACTTAGCATCTTCCTCCAAAACAGGATCGCAGACAGGCTGTATAACCCAAAACGTGTTGTACCCACACACTCACTGCAAACTCAGACCCTGCAAAGCTTCCTGGAGGGCAAAGAATTAAAGGGGAAAATTGTTCAAAGCATCACAATGTGCAATTTCAATGTAAGGCATAATGAAAGTAGTTGTGTGGGAGGACATTGCTTCATTATAAACCTCCATCAGATGCCCAAAGATTTCTATCATCTCAAGAGAACATCCCATCAGGCTCTACAAGAGGTTTTCCAGTGGAAGAAAAATTGCCCCCCCCCCCCCGCCCCCTTCCCCCCCCCTTTTAGGCTTGAGAAAGTTGTATGGCTTTTTTAACAGTTTCTAATGAAATCCCATATTACTGCTTTTCCCCAGGAGACTTCAAAAGTCATGCAAACTTCACAGAGACCATATGTTCATAAACCTCAAGCAAAAGACCAGTAAGGAAATAAATTGGAGTTCTCCAATTAGCATCTGACATTCTCTAATGTTTTTTTGAAAGGGAGAATTTGTCTTTTTTCTTAACCATGCTGATAGAATAAATGAGTTACTAAACCCAGCATTATTGCATGTTTTAAGGCACACTGAAATCAAAAACTCCACGGTGGAATACAAAACAAACCCAGCAATTTAGAACATGCTAAAGGGGCTAAAACATGCATGAATATTTTCTTCAAGCTCCTTATTGTGTATTCACAGCTACTGCCAAGCACAACAACATAGATGGGATATTAGGATATGAAATGGGAAGTGGTCAGATTTTCAAAGCAGGCTGCTGGGTGTTGAACACTTTTGAAAATCTGGCCCTTGACTCTTCGTGTGTTCCAGAAAGAAATCTCTCCCTGCTGGCACTTGGCCAATCAGCTTTGGAAATACTTTTGCACTGTTATTTCAGTAAAGCATAAAAGCTGATCCCTAGCTTTCTCTGTGTGATTAAGCACTGTCACCAATCACTATGCAGCTCTAAGGTACGCATGAAGTATTCCTAGATAAATCCTCCATCCCCAGAGAAATGTGTTTCCTGTACAACTGTAAATCCAGATTCTGTGTTGAAACTAATCCACTCTGGCAATGCTGTGGCCCTAGAAAATTTTCCTTGGAAATGACAAACTCATGCAATGGGAAAGTCAACCAATCTTTTAATGCCACTGTATTATATTAAAAACACCTGGTTTATTTATACAATGACTTACAGATTAGGGTTTTAGAAATAATAATACATAAACTTTATAGCAAAAAATATACATATAATATTTCATCCTTCTATGATATATAGAAATGATGTATATTTGTGTGTGTACATATATATAAATATATGGGTTGTAATTATGTTTAGGGCACTTGTGTATAGATATGTGTATCTACATACACACAGCATACATTTATTTATCTTTGTTGGTGCCATATGTGTATACATAAACACACATAAATACACACACAGGACCATATTTACACTCTGTGAGTAGATGTGTACATTGCAGAATCTGCACACAAACAGCTGTAGTCCTTCACTGGCTGTGAGCATCAGGGGGGTCACTGACGCCCACGTTAGTGTCCACTGAGAGAGAGAATAAATGTCATCGCTGTGGGCATAGGACTGGCTTGATGCATCTTCCTTTGTGAAGAACTAGATTTGCTGGACAGTGGCACCCTGCAACACAGGGCTTGTTGCATGGTCCAATCTCATTCCAGTTGTCACATGTTTTGACACATCCTGGACCACAGGTATCATAAACTGCACCATGTTTACACTGGGTTGCTGAAAGACAATCAAAAGGTACAGAAAATGGGTGTTACACAAAGCCAGGTAAGGACACACAAGGAAATTTACCTATCTTGTTGCCTGCTTTCTATTGCAAATATCAAAAGGTACATTTTGATATTATGATCATCTAGAAAAAGCTAATTGTAAAGAGATTCCACTGCATGAAATGCAACATGACTTTACATGACAAATGTAAAGGTAGCAACATTCCTAATCAAAAAGTTATCAAGTTCCTAACAGTCTTGAACATTTTGAGAATTTAACAAAGATGACAGTCTATAAACCTTTGGCAAAGTTTCTGTCTACAAGCAGATCTATGTCTTGTATTTAATGATTAGCATTTTTTACTTACTTGTTATAATTTCTTTTAACAAAAATTCCTGAAACATTTACATGGACAGACAGGTATTACCAATTCCACTATTACAGAAATAAAAGACAGTCATTCACCACAGCAGGCTTTCTATTTCTAAGATTATACTTTCAATATTGCATATTGCAGCAAACCAAAACAATGTTGTTAATACAGCAGCACCATTTCTTTTATTAATAAAATAAAATTAAAAAATCAAATATTTCAATCTTTTGTGCTATTTTATCAAGGGATCACAGAGAATGTACTTAATGATTCCAGTATCTATTCAGTGATTTATGTAGTTGGCAGTTCAATGGATTTCCAACATCAAGACTACTGAGGGCTCAGCTAAAAGCACTATAAGCCCACCAGATCAATATTTAAACTCTTAACATTTTATATCCTGCCTTTTTAGTATGGAGAATAATCCATGGTTCAATAGCAAATAAAAGCCTGTTACTCTTTCTAACAGCTGTGCTGATTGCAAAAACAAGTACTGATAAAATAGTTTATAGATGGTATCAGACTCTCAAGCATCCAGAAACATCTCTTGCTATTTACAGAGAGGTGGCTGAATTATAAAAGGTTTCTTCCATTTTGAGAGAGATTGAAGGTGCAGATTTTGTAAAAGAAGAGTACTGTTATAGACAGAAAGTACTGTTTTGTCTCAGTATGTCACTACCTTGTTGCAATTATTCATAAAGAGAATATATACAGAAATAAAGCGATTAAAGCACTAAAGTCTTTAAGAGAGTTACAGGAAGGATGTAAGTCTTAGAGCTCAGACATAAATTTAAGGGGTTCTTCTGCGGTTAGCAAAGCGATCTTCAAAACAGCATCAACTTCTTGCAAGTTTTACTTCTTACATATTTTATAGCATCTATGCAAATGCAAGAAAAAAAAAAACACTGAAGAAGGAAGGAATTCTGGAAAGTTCTCAGGATACAGGTATTAAATGTGCAAACAAAAAACTGGCTAGTACAGCAGAAAACAACTGTGGAGTTACAGAGAAACAACATATAAATATTAGATAGATATTAGATATAAGGTAAATATTAGAAAATAAAATTTTCTAGCTCTAAGCATGAAAAAGCACTAGAACAAGCTACTTAAGAGTTCTGTAAAACATCTTTTATTGAACATCATTTTAGAATAAGTTGGAAAAATTATCTTTCAGGAATGTTTGAGATGATAGGCTTATTCTGCCTTTGGGGACTTTTTTCAAGCTTTACATTTCTATCTTCTGCATAACTTCTGTGCACACTGAAGAAGGAATAAAAAAAAGGAAGAACTTAAAGGAGATTTAAAAGGGAAATGGGAAATTTAGAAGGTGGAAAAACATGCAAGCAATCATACAGTAATACACTAGGTTCACTACAAATTGCACTTATACAATGTGTTAAGAATAGAGATCTAATCCCTAGAGTGGAAAGTAAAATGTGCAGAGTTTCCAGGAGCTTTCAAATATATTAATATATTTTGCAAATGTATTGTCTATAAAAGTAGACTGAGATGCTCAAAGCACAACATGAGTTATCTTAAAGAGGCTGTGACCTTAAGTTTTTAGCCTGTATAGGTTTCATTCCACAAAGCTTTATGGCAGTAATAGCCAGCCCATTTATTCCACCTGATCTCTGTTTGGTGCCTTAGCTGGTGGTTTTGAGGAAAGTTGGTTCAAGGTCTCCTTTCCAATTCCTCATGTCTGCCACAGAGTAAATGAGAATATATTACAGGCTGCCTTCAGCAGCTGTGGTACCCATAAGTTCTCCTCAGCTCTACTCTACCACATAAGGATAGATGCCCTCTTGCATGTCCAGATACCTCCTTCTCCTTGAGATGATCCCATGGAGAAGACATGATGGCTTTAATTTCTGCTGTAGTCAGTCCATAATGGGGTTATTAACTTACTGCCAAGGGAAAAATCAGAAAAGTACAATAATTGCTGTTTAAGTTCCTCGGATGGTTTTTATTGTTGAGTGCTTCAGTTGTTAACATGTGGTGTGATTGATCCAGAACATTCCACTTCATCAACAGTTTAAAAAATAAAGACATTCTGCAGTAGGCTTCCCAGGGACTGTTGAAATGAATCAGTACCTTGTAAACATGGAAAACAGAAGTGATGCCTTTGCACCCATCTTTTGAGGCAAATTCCTCTCTTATAGAACCAAGTTCTGTTAGTAATAACTTCCTTAGTCCACTAGCAAAAAAAAAAAAAAAAAAAAAAAAAAAAAAAGAGAGCACAAAAGTTACTAATAATACTGTATTTTGCAACGTTACCAGTCCCAACAGGATTTTTCCACTCTTCTTCTAGAACATGTGTTTGGCATGACAGATGTGAACTTCCTCAGACTGCTTTCTGAGCTGGCGGGACGATAGCCAGCTCCAGTCCAGAAGCCATATAGTCACATAAATACAGCACTGTGCCTGAGCTAATAAACCCTGCCTAATAAGGCTATACAGTTTTCAGACCAGAGCTGGCTTATTCCAGCCAGTTTGGCACTTTCACAGAGAAGGCTTGTATCTGTCAGCACCCGTCTTTGTAGACATAGCTGTAATTTTTTAGGAGGAATTTTTGTTCCCCAATATAAAAGTCAAAGTACCTAACATGGAACTGCTGAAGACTCCCCTTGTATTATGATATCTGCTAAATCTGGTTCCACAGAAATTTCTGAGCTAGTATTTGTGCATCAGTGCATCATACAGCTTCTTGTGCTGGTGTTGCATAGTTTGGGCTTTAAAGGTGTTTTGAAGGACTTTCAAATTAAATGTCACTTGTGGAACCTGCATTCACAAAATGTCCTTTTAATACAGAGCAGTAGAAGGCAATAAATCTGAGCACTACTCTTATCATGATACAGTTGTGTTGATCCTTCAAACTTTCAGTTTTTAATAAGTTTCCACTGAGAAGTCAGAGTAGCCTTCCCCCCTCTGATGCATATTCACAGAGAATTAGAAAGATTAAAGAAAACCAAGATGTATCAAGAGTGACTTTGGCCAGAAAATGCCACAGCAGAAAAGAGTAGACCCAGCAGAGAAAAGTGAAAATCAGATACAGGTTCATCGTCCTCTAGTTTGACTGGTCATCGTCTAGCCTGACTGATCATAAAGGGATGAAAGGAGAAAATTGTTCAGCTTTTATGAAGTTGTTGGAGCATGCCAGCACATAAATGCTACCATGTGCACTTTGCACTCTATTATATTCCCTATCTCCTTTTTTTGTGTAGGTATGTCCATGGCAGGGAGTTATTGATATCTGCCATCCTAGATTCTTCTTTCCCTAAGTGCCCTTAGAAATTTAGTGTTAAATTGCTATGGCCAAGGCCTTTCACCATCCTCAGTTTACTTAATCACACTTTTAAAATTGCTTCCTTATCATTTCTTGGGCTTAATATATATATATATATGTTCTATCTCCTTTTCAAAATCTCTTCCTTCCATTTCTATCCCTTCTTTTCCCTCTCTGTCACCTTCTCTTATTTCTTCATTCCTTCTCCCTGACACTCCTGTTTTTGTTTGCTTTGTTAATACATCATATTTTTTCTATGTCCATCCTAACAAGTCTCACTCGTCATGCAAACCTGAATTCCTTTCCAAACCAGTTCCCATGCAGATCTCACCAAGCATCCCTAACCCTTTTCCCTACTCATTAGCTTCTTTACACCCCTCCTGTTAAATGATACTCCCTTTACTGAGACAGCCTCAAAGGACAGCAAGCCTTGTGCTGTAGTATTTCACAGAGGACTCCCAGTAGGATACATTGCTGCAATCGGGGGGGGGGGGGGGGGCGGGGAGGAAGAGCATGTAGGGAACAGGACGTATAATTCAGCCTTCTGAGTGTCCTGTTCGGCTGGCTGTCCAGACAACACAAGCTTTCTCAAGATTATAAAAATGAGTTAAGTGTACAGCAGTCAGGGTAGAGAAGCTGGCAACCACACAAGATCTGGTTTTATAACACACAAAAGAATAATTAAAACCTGACTATACTAATAAGTATACTCCATTTCCATCAGAACACAGCTCTTCCAAGTATCCCACCAGCTATGAAATGTCAAACAGGAAATGAAAGTCACAGAATGCTAAAGTTTTATTATGGATATATTGTTTCATACGCAGAAACTTTTATCCATAATTAGGACACAATAATTGTAACTATGAGCTTTGGGAAGAAAAAAGTAAGTTAAAGAATAAAATTTTGCTGCTGGCCACTGGTGATATATGGATGCATTTTACAGATGCAGTGGATGCATTTTAATGCTTACCGTACAAATCACTATAGAAGATCGTGCTATTTATTTAACAATGTATGCTAAAGTAAGTGTTTTGAGCATACTTGACCACATAGAGTTCATCTATATTTTCTGCTTAACAAGATTTCCCCATCCCCTCTAGGAGTCTCAACTGAGGTTAAAAAACTCAGGTGGATTTAAGAACTTCTTTCATTAGCTTTAATGGAATATGTGTGTTTAAATTCCTTCACAATGTTCACTCAAGGACTTTTTTGCCTTAGAAAGTGTTCTTGCCCTTGGTAAAATGACAGAAAAAATGTGAAAAGAAGCCTCAATTAGTGAACTTATGATATGCCAACACTTGTATAAACTCCTTAAGGCAAGCACTGGAGTTTTTATTCATTTTATGGCATTTCGTATAGTGGGGTCTTGGTCTGAAGAGCTTTGATTAAAAAAAAAATAATAAATAAAATAAAATAAAATAAAAATAAAATAAAATAAAATAAAATAAAATAAAATAAAATAAAATAA
>NC_048894.1:62068225-62105974 GCF_011077185.1 Oxyura jamaicensis | reverse complement strand
AAAATAAAATAAAATAAAATAAAATAAAATAAAATAAAATAAAATAAAATAAAATAAAATAAAATAAAAGTCAGGCTGCATGGATCTGCTATAGGATCGATAGATTAAAATTGTTTATGTTATTAGTGCTGAGACCACATCCTTGAACAGTGCTTTCACTTATTGACACCCTGTTTGGATTGTTCTGTTCCTTCATAAGAAAAAAATAAGCCTTTTGGGAACAGTCAATCAAATGTAATTTGCTTTGTCACTCACCCATTCCTGTTATTGTGCCTACAACAGAAAAGGAAATTGAAGTTGAGAGAGTAGACCCTGAGCCACACACAATCACCAAAATAGACCACAGAGCAATAGCTCTTTGACCAGCACTGAGTATCTTTGTCTCGTTTTTTTCCAACTACTGTCAATGGCTTTACATAAATCTGAATACATTTCCACGCAAACTGAGGCCATTATAGAGTATCCTAAATTAATGAGACCATCAGCAGGGGAAATATTAATCTGCAATATTGCATTTTACTTCAAGTGACTATGACCACAGGCCACCGCTTCTCATGGAAACAATTACTCACAATTACTTGCAGTTAATGCAGTCCTAATCACATGCAGAATTTGGTCCAAGTGCCTGCATTTTGATATTCCCATTAAAGACATTATTTCTTCTTCCCTTGTTGAACCTCAAGTTTTGTAACTAAATAAACATCTCTAGTGTTTGATGATTCAGAATCGTTCCTGGTGAGGTCCCTCTCCGTACCTCAGCACATAACTTCACTGCTGATGTAACTTCAGTTCTAGACAGTTCATTTCTGATCCTCCTCCACCAATAAAAAGATAAGAGTCTATTAACCTAAGCACCGGGTTACAAATATGCCATCCCAAAATGCTTACCTGCACAATGCTGCTCAGGTACCCACTGGACTTTCAACCCTTCTCGCTGACAGGCTCGGGCATAGGCCAGGAATGACTCGCAATAGCAGTTTTTATGAACTGGACACTCGCACATGTCTGTCACACAGGACCTGCAGAACAAAGCCCCAGAACAAATAAAAAAGGAAAGATTTAGCAATTATCTCACCAAGGTTTGGAATCATTTACTCTCCAGTCACACAGAGTTTGATGCCACAGTAAATTATGCTAAGCAGCAAGAAACTTAAACACTTGCTTTTCTGCTGCCAAACGTAACCTCACATCTCTTTTTTGATGTGCTGTTCTAATGCAGAGAAGGCTTAAGAGCACCAAGGAGAGAACCAAATGGGAACAGGGATGTAAGAATAAGAACCAAGACATGTCAGGCAGAGAGGACCAAGACCACAGTGGTAGGAAGCAAACTCCAAAATGATTTGCACCAACACAGGATAAAGGCTTCTTTCCCATTCCTGGAAAGTTATAATGTAATAATACTATTAATAACAAAGCAGCAGTGTTAAATGGGTGACTTCTGCAGGAAATGAGCACATCCTTCCATGCAAGGAATTAAAACTTCTCTCCAGGTCACCTCCAGCTTCGCCCTGCTTTGAAGGCCCCAAAGCAGCTATATGTATGTTTTCTCAGCAGCAACACTGCTTAATGCCAGACTAAATGGAGACAGGCTGATGCAACATAGCTGAGAAGTTGTTATGGTAGGAAACCCCCCAGGCACATATTAATAGCACCATCTTCTTCCATTGCATAAGATGGAATCACCACAAAACATGGCAGGGAACAAAGCTGCTAACATGGCCCTAAGAAAAACTGCTACTGCATTTGTCACCACTATATTTCAAGCTAGCTAATCCAAAATGTGTGCCCATTTGGCACAGATCTAAAATACAACTGGCAAGAGACAGCAGATTTGCAGTTGACAGTTTCTGCATTTGCAAAATGCTTAAAAGTTTCTGCAAACACAGAAATGCAAATTAAGAATTGCCAAGTATCTGCTGCTCCAAGTGAAGGGAGGGACAAGGTGTGAGGAAGACACACAGCCCATGGGAGGAAGACACAATCAGGGCCTCAGTACCTTTGCTTTCCAGGGACTGCTCCATGCATGGACCTTGGGGGCCAATGAGCAAAAGCATCTTGTGCCCTAGTGTCCTCTCCATTCCTGAGAGATCAAGGCAACACTTGTGAGAGGCACAAGTCCTCCAGAAGGACCAAGGGCTAAAGTCACAAATGAAGTCTACATATTAACTGCTCTTGCTGTGGATCAAAAATTCAACTGTCTTTAGGAAAAAGATGGATATGGGCCTCCTTTTCCAGAAACTTTCCCTGTAGCTAGTGTCTGGAAAAGGAACAAGCATCTCAGCAAATTAATCTGGAGTCCTAATGCCTGTAGGATGCTTTGGAGTCACTGGGAGATCTTTATTCAAAACTAGGTGAGAGGATTAGTGGCCCATCAAACATGGACAAACTTGTTTCTGCCTATCCAACAACACCCCTTTAAGAGGAGTATTTCCCTTTGTCAGAGTTAGTGGCTGTTTCAGTGACCTTTTATATGGTTATGCCTGACAGTTCTCCTTGACATTTCCAGCCACATTTATTCATTTTTATTCTCAGTGAATCCCCATTGTGAAATTACCTAGAAAGTCAATGTGACAAATAAGCAACGTAAGTGCTAATGTAAAAAAGTTACCTGTCCTGTATTTATCAATATATATATAATATGCATAAGCAGAATTGCTTTGGATCAAATATATATAAAATGTTCACATTTACAGACCAGTGATTTTCATTTGAAATAACTTTACTTTCCAGGGGCAATGTAACTTCACTTTAGTTCTGTGGTGGGTCCCTTTACATCCTTTCCAGTAACAGATGTTGCTGCTTGGGTATGACAGCTGATAGGCTGTAAGGAACAGATCAGCAGTATGTCTTTGGCCTTGTTTGACATTGTTAGCTGACAAAAGACCTTATGTAAGCACAAAGGGTAACCTTTTTACATGACACAATAAATAACTTCACACTGTTTCCTTTGGCAACAATGTGCCTGTGATCTGCTAGCATTCTGTTCCACCCATAGCAGGAACCACTTCATATCCCCAAAGCCATTTGGGATATGTATTTCTCATTTTATAGGGAAATAGATGTTTGTTTGCTCCTGCAGCAGATTATTATCACAAAGAATGTCTGTAACTATCTCCACAGATAGTCAGTTATCACAATACCATTCTATCATCTTATCATTTCTGTGCTAGCGAGTAGCATTTTACTGCTCCCCACTAAGATTTAGTTTTAAAGCCCAATGTGCTTAGGGATGCTTGCCAGTGCCAGGTCAGTTATGTGTTCACTGACTTTCTGCCTTAGAAATTATAAAACCCTAAGCCTGAGGTACTTCCTCTGCTTTTGAAGCATAACTGCAGTTCTTAGCATTACTCAGAGGGGGGATGCCACCTTCTACAGTGAGTCAGTGCAGTGACAGCTAACTCAGGTGCTTGCATCAGGTCAGGAAATCTCAAGGCTCTCCATCAATCACTCAGTCTTTCTAATTAATACCATGTTCATGGCACTCTTCGTGACGAAGCCCGGGCATGGTTTTGGGCATTAGGGAGGCAAGAGCAGTGTTCCCAGCCTGCAGGATGGCAGCAGGGCAAGCACGCTGTTTGAGTTTAGCTACTATATGCATGTGCTACATGATGATACACCATTAGCGCTTGGCATTGGAATGGCTGTAGGCATCCAGGCAGGCTCCAGAATGAAACGTGCAGTTTGGCTGGGATCAGCATTATTTGCTACAGTGTTCAGCATGTGTGTTCACTAAGGAAGGTAGTATGCCACATTCAAAACAAACAATACTCTGATTCATTACACACCTAATTGCTTGTATAATTTTTATTTTCCTGAAGTGTTTTATCCTGGTGACAGCTGCTGGCTCACTCCCTAGGCTTGGCTGAGGACCAGTCATCAGACTGCAGATGTTCTATTAAGGAATTACAATTTCTAATTATTTTTAAGCTTAAATAATTATGAAAGATGATAGTAAAGGAAACTATATCCATAACTGCCAAGCCTAGTCAATCAATATAAAACCTTTTTTTTCCTTATGAAATTTCTTGGTGGCAAGTTTAAGGCATTAATATTAATATAAATTGTAGTTAGATAGATTGGCAGTTGGGTAGAGAGGAAGGGGTCTTTTTATATCGCTTCTCAAATTAGCACGGAGCAAGTACGTGGTCTGTTTGATAGCCAACAGAGTCATTGCTTCCCTTCAGTGCACCCTGTAGGAAACTCCATGCCAAGTCACCATGATAGTCAAAGGGCAGTTCTGGGAATGGACCCCCCTTTTGCTAGGGGCTGGCTACTGAGAGAGTGGTGGCACTGTCCTATGGCAAACTTTGGTACTGGTTCTGTAATTCTTTTTCCATCTATGAATCCTTCTTGTATTTAATTATATTTCTCAGAGTTATTGTTACAGTCATATTAGAGAGTCATTAGGGGATGCTTCATGCTATAAATTTACAATCCTATTCTTGTGTGCAGTCTTCACCCATTCCCCTTTCAAAAATCTTCAGTATACCTATGGCTTTTTTTCACCTTCCATAGTGACTGACAAAATTCAAACTTCTTTGTTATATTCTGTGACTCTAACTGCACGTATGCAGAGGCTTTGGGCTTATCTGTACTCTAAACTGACTGTTCAAACAACATAAAAATACTCTTTTACTAAAACTTTGGAGTTATGTCAACAATTAAGCCATACTGGCCACTGAAGGAGACTTTAGGTCTTCCGGGGTATTGCGATTTTTCCAAGACCAAAACATTTACTTAAGTGAATTAAAGTGAGAATACATTCCAGAAACTTAAACATCAAACCATTAGAGTCATATAGAAAGAATCCCACAGGAAGACTGCAGTGGAAGTCACTGATAAAATTAAGCTGTTTTACCAGCTATGGAAATGAACCCAGAATACTTTAATCAGCCTTAACTCTGCCCTCAGTGAAATTATATCAAAATTCAATGATGTTGCGGTCCAAAATAAATTTCTTTTAAGGAGATATTTAGATTTCTAAAAAATATTTGGCTGTGATGGTGTCCTATTGTTTCATCATCTTAAATTGTAGAGAAAATCTTATCACCACCAAATGCAAGGTGACGGCTCCCAGAATCATATTTTTGGAACAGGACAGCATGATGCTTAAAAAAAAAAAAACAGGAATTTTGATCTTAGGCAAACTGACATAATTATTTATGCATACACATAAGTGTTAAGTCCTCTCTTTCAAATCACAGACACTTGTGTAACAGTGAAATAGCCCCAGAGTCTATCTGAGGAAGGTCCAAGGGGACAGTGAGAAATGTTTTTTCCCTCTCTTACTCATCTTTAAACTCAGTCACAGCTTCCCAGATCCCTACTCTCTTGCTGACATGCTCTTTTAAAAAGAGACCTTACCAATGACAAATGTAATATGCACATATACATACCTACATGTGGAACAAAGAAGACTTTTGCTATTCAGCCCTTTTCTCTGCATGGTATTTGAGATAAATAATGCTGCTCACATGCTGGTCTCCCAGAAAAAGATGTGTAGTGCAGAGAGACATGAGGACACTTAAGAACACAATGAATAGAAGGCTTTGAAACCTGTTCCTGTCCAGCTAGGGAAGAAGTACTGTTCTTCCTGAGAGCCCTCCTTCTCAAAAACACTTTATTTGGAGCCCCAGCTCCAATGCTGGCCTAATATAGCACCAGTTATGAGCCCCAGCTCCAAATAAGTACCCGAGCACAGGCAAACCTCTCAATCCTCCACTGGCACTAAGTGCCTCACTGTGATTCCTTTTGATGCTGCCTGTGCTGCCTGCAGGGTGTGTGTTAGAGATGGCACTAATTGGGTGTGTATAATCACAAACTGTTGCAGAGGGAAATCCATGAAAGTGAAGGCATCCGGCAGCTGGGGGACACACCCTTAAAGGAGACACACATACACACACTGCTTCTACAACTTCAAAGTGAACTGGATGAGTATGCTCCTTCAGCAACAGCCCTTTTTCACATTAAACCATGGAAAGTCTCCAAGTCTCACAAAGGGCAAAGAAATGAGTCCTGTGCTACATGTTCTATGAAAAACGAGGAAAGATCAGCAGTGAATCCCACAGATTCAGTCAATGTCACGCAGAATTGAAATTGCAGATGTTCAGTGTTACTTGCTAAACATCAGTAGTCCCTCCTTTCACTTTGCAGTGCACACAAATCCAAACACAGTCATATCAGGAAGGACTGTGCCGTTTTGTATCATATATATGAAATCTAATTTCTCAACAGGAATGGGATGCAGGGCACTTTTCAGACCTTGTGGTACTTTCACGAAGTGGCTTTCTGCAGATAGAAAACACTAACATCCTCCCCTTCACCATTTCACCACCAGGTCTCACCAGACTTTACAGAAGCTCTTGGAGTTGGTGCATCACCATCCCCATTTTACATACATGAAAACTCAGACATCAGGCTGTGAAAGGGCTTGTCCTCCATATTGAGCATAAGCTGCATGCTTACAAACTCCACTGACTGAAGGGTCATTGGCCTAGGGAGGAGGATTAATGTCCAGTCCCACCAACCTGTGAGACAGACTCATCAGGAGAACTTACCGGTATGCCACATTGGAGTTTTGGTATAATGTTGGCCTATTTTAGCACCAGTTATGAAAACAGCCAAAATCTACACAACAGTGAGGCTGGATTCCTATAATCACACTGGAGTACTCACAATTTAGCAGCAAAACTCAGGACTAATTTTTCCTGATCCAAAATTAGACCTCCATTTTCCTCTTTCATAGGAAAAATAAAAACCAATGGCTTCTGTCAGTAGCTCCATTATTAGAAGAAAGTTTGTATAGGCTGTTTTTCCTATAAAGTTTCAAGGAGTTGCCATTATTTATGGCCCCCACCAGAGAACTTATTTTACAAGCTAAGAAAATGAGAAGATGAGCCATGCTCCAATATATAATGCAAAGGCTCATGCTGTTCCTGTTGTAAACTGCATTTTGTCTGTATGTGCATGTCTAATCTTACTGAAGTATTGAAGCTTGTTATTTAGAGCTGAAGTCTTTTTATGGCTGAGAGGCTTGAGATCAGAGCCTTGAGATCATTCTTGCTTTCTCCAGAATTTACTAATTTTAATACAGAAGCAGCAAATAACTCATGAGGGAGGATTGGAGGCTGCAGAAATACAAAAGTCCTTTCATCAGTTGAGTATTCATTCAAAGTACTTGCCTGGAGGACAGACTGTTTCATGCAGCAAAGGCAGTCATTTTCATAAGGCATTTCTTCCAAGACCAGATAACTATACCTGCACCTTTCATGCAGTTCCTAATCATTAGAACAACGGTAACATTTCCTTAAATTGAGGATCTATTAAAGGCATCCATAACAATGTTAACAACACTCCATGACAATTTTACTGGTAAGATCTGGATCAAAAAGCTCGAAAAATGTGGGAGCAGAAAGGGAACTCACAGCACATCTTCTGTGAGCAGTGCAGAGCAAATCTACTGCACGTATATACTTTCCATGGGGAAATCTCATTCCTATAAAGAGACTATGGCTTGAGAATGGTTGAGAGTATCACAGTTATTTTTGGTAGGTTGCAGAGGAGGAGTTTGCAGCAGTGGGCATTTGAATCAAGTGTTCGAATTTCACCCCAGTCCCTGATTTTTGTGCAAATTTGAGTCAACCATGGATGGTATTGCCACAAGGAGCCCAGCAGAAAGAAACAGTAGAACACACATCTCCATAAAAGAGATAGAGCTATATGTGATTTAAGATTTCTTGGGCACAGCAGTCACTTTACACTCCCACTGAAGAGTCCTAATTTAACTGACTACCATTGTTCCTGCTCCAGAGATAGACTTGGCACTCAGAGTCAACTAAACAGAATTACACAAGATATCCACATCCATCCCTGCCATGCCAAGGCACCCTTCCAAAGCAGATATTTAGAGTTCAGTCAACTTGGGAAAAGGATGCTTTAAATGAAAGTGATAATTATTGTTGGTAATTTCCAACATAGCACAGACAGAACTTCAATTTTGATTTCTTTGCATATCCTGGTCCTTTAAAAGCACTCAGAACCCATGATTTCTTCACAAAGTGTAAGCAAAAGTGATATTTTCCAGTGACACTGAATAAGTGAAGGTACATGCAGACTTCTGAAAAAGCATACTGTGCTGCACAATATCACCATAAGCCTATACTACATGCCACTAAATGTATTATCCAAAAGCCTTTGGAAAATGCCAAAAAGAGTGTTCTATGTGTATTTTTAACCTCTATAAAAGAGTATACTGTGCCAGATTTGCATTTGATTGCCTTAACCAACATTACCCACAAGAATATGGTAAAATGAACAATGAAACATTCTGGAACATTTTCTAAAACTGCATCAAATTAAAGTTCTCAAGACAGCACTCCTCTGACATCATATTTATAATCTTCCCTGACTATGTAGTAGCAGTGGTAAAGCCATTTAAAAGGAGAGAAGAGGGAAGAACCAAATAAAGAGCAAAACAGAAGAGCAAGCTTCCCTACTTCTTTCTTCATATTTCCCCCCACTGTCTCAAATAGTCTTTTTCTATCTTGTGCTTGGACCTTACAGGCATCTGTGGGTTTAAATATTCTTTCTGGTCCTGAGAATGGAAAGGATGGCTAAAATCCCTCCATGGGGAAATAGCTGAGCCATGACTGAGGAAGACAATGAAGTCCCACGTTAGGCTCCAAGAAGCATCTGGTATGACTCAGAATATTTCCTCGAGCTGAAGGTTACAGTACAGTTGAGCAGCTGACTTGCCACCTTTACTGGGAGTGGATTTTTCCTAAAAATGTCCAGCAGAATAGAGAAATGCCATCCACACACAACCCTGGAAGAGCTGTCCCCTTGTACTCTCTTTCAGGAAGTGGAAAAGGGTTTTCCCCTGCTATTCTGTTTCAGTTTTGCTGGGCCACACAGTGTAACTTTTAAAGTCATGACATTCAAAAGAAATAGCTGTATGTATGAGAACTCAACCACTTTGGTTTGAGTCTGAGTTCACACATAGCATATACATCAAAGTGAAACTGTTAAAAACAACTTCCCTGTGAACACAGGATTAGCATTTTGCATCCAGAATTACTGGAATAAAGAAGACACACAGCATTTCTAGCATGTGCCCAATATCACACTGAAACATGCCCATCAATAAGTGCCTTTGTTTACTTGCTTACTCAAGCAGTATGCATGCAAGTTGTTCCACTTTCTTTGGTGGGATTACTGAAAAAACAAACTAACAAACAAACAAAACAAAACAAAACATTTGGCTGCCTGTATATTGTATGCTCTATAGCTTGTATATCTGGTTGGAAAAAACAAGGACCATAATAACTGCTATAGAACAGACAGTTTCCAAAATAATTATAAATAGGCCAACTGCAATAAAAAAGTTTGGACCAACAAAAAGATACAGACGCATAGTTAGAATTATCACTTGGGACATGACACTGGAGGTTCAAAAACTGGAACCTGGTTTCTGAAGACACGTATTTCTTCAGTTTATATCCACAGTCATCCACTTGCAAATGTGTATCACATAACTGGTAAAAATTATGCTACACAATACAGCTGATCATGCATTTGTTCAAAGCTGTCTGGCAACCAATCTTGGGGCCCTGAGGGCTTAATATTCAGAAAGAAAGTCACCTCCTAAGGAATTTTCTAATAAAAATCCCATCTTTCATATTCCCAGTGGCCTAAGGTCTGCAGCCTGTTTGCTTGTCACTGATTCCTTATGGCTGTGGCTGTAAACACTGCTGTAGTGTTTGGGCCACACTGACCTACTTTCTGCATCCAGAACCCCATCATCTCTCTTCAGAAGCCACAACCTAGACAAATTCCCAAATTTCACAATCTTCTATTTTGGATTTCTTAAGCCAATAAGATTCCTTATTAATTATCGTGTTCTGACATAACACATCAATATTCAAGCTACTTCAACTGACGACTGGCATTTCAGATGTGTAATCAAGTCTTTCTTATGAGAGGAAAAGATAGTGACAATGTCTTAGTGGACCTTCTGAATAGCCATACTAATACATTTACACTTCCATTTTTCTCACTATGTGAGAAATGTGCTTAGCCTAGCACTTACACTGCTAATGTGAATTTGCCCTGCAACTGAGTTAATCCGTGCTGAGGGAATTTGCAGTGTCCTCTGGCATAGCTACCATGGAAAATGCATCTTATTCTGCACCTTTTGCATTATATAATTGACATAAAATTTTATTTTATTTTATTTTTTCTGTGCCTAGACTCTATTTTTGAAGAAGATTCCACCCAGTCTCCAGTTCTTCAAGTGGAGACTGAACTGTCGTATCTTATCTAGAGAGAGAAAACAACAGTCATTGCAATCCGGGAAGGGAAGGGAAGGGAAGGGAAGGGAAGGGAAGGGAAGGGAAGGTTTTAATATTTAAATTCATAGCATTCAAGTGGTGCTTTCAATCAACAGTTTTTTTTGTTTGTTTTTTATGTTTCATGCAGTACAAATGAACATGGCAAATGAATCTAATATGACTGCATAAACTTTCACTGTAGTAGAGAGCCCATTAGTGTATTCTGTGTGACAGTCCTCATCCAAGAAAAGCCAGAGGTTTGTCAGAAGTTTATAAACATCCTAGATAGAACCTCAAAAATTATTGAGAGCTTTTAAAGTCATGACCCTAGAGAAACACAAACCATCTAGATATTGCCATAGTCATGAAATAGCCATATAAAATACTACAAGATTTAAATCTTCTAAAATAAAAATTCAAAGCAGGTCATCTCCTTCTCTCTACCAACTAAATATATTGTGGTTCTGCTATGCTATCTATCATAAAAATATGCCATATCCTATAATGAGCACAATGAGAACATGACACAGGAAATACTTCCAAAGGGTAAATATAAACTGAAGTTATCTTCAGCTTTTGATGATGATTCACTGTATATATACCCAAGGAAGTCTTGTGATATAATAACAAACAGGCTAGCTAGTTTAGAAACTCTCATTCTTAAACTCTGCAGAGCCCACTCCGTGGCTTAACCCACATGAAATTAACTTTGATCAAGCCTATTTTTCCTCTAGGTGGCTGCAGAGCATTAAAAAAGTTGCTGACTCCAGATGGAGTATGAAAGAGAGAGAGTAAGGGAAAAAGTAGACAGGAGATCGTTACTTAGAAAACAGCCCTCCTCCTCATCTTGCTTCCTTTACAAAGCAGAAGCCAAGTTAGATTTCAGCAAAGTTAGATCTGCAATGAGCATGACACACTTACCACCATGTCACACACACACATTGCATTTCATCTCAGAATTTTCACTCTTCACTCATCATCAAAGATAATGGGCTAAAAAGAGGACTTGCAAAAAAGTGGCACAAGAGCCAACTTACCTGAACTAAAACATTCAAAAAACACTCTCTTCCCAGTTTTATGACTTCCTGTGTGGTCTTGGCCCAGACCCATAGGAAGATGTAGGCACATTAATTAAATTATGATTTAGGCAGAGTTCATACACCTGAATCCAAAGCTGTGGTCCTGGCTTGGTTGCCCTGACCCTGTCAATGCATCCTGGCAATGCTGGAGACTTAGTACTTGCTTTTACATTTCTTCAGACACATCTGCTTTTACTCCACACATTCCCAAGGCTGCATGGTCATTGGCAGGGATAAGCTCGACCGGCATCTCAACCATGAGGGCCTCTCACCCACAGAGCCAGGCTGTCTTAAACAAGTGGCAGTGCTGTCATGGCCCTGTTCAGTTTCAACAGACCAGAAAGTGAGCATAACCGTTTGACAGTGGCCCAGCACTCACCCAGGAGTAAGGGACCTGGCTTCTAGTCTCTGATCTATGGTCAGTTTTGGCTTAGTCTGCTCTTCACATAAAGAAAGCTTTAGATAAGCGATGCTCTGTGTGCTACCACAGTTCTTTAACCTTAGTGCAAGATCTCAACTGTAAAACACCATACAGAGCCTGAAAATACTGTGCTTGAAATGCTGGCTCCAGTGAAATCAATGGTAATTTTCCTACTGACAACACAAGAGCCAAGATTCAGAACCATCATCAGCTTTTCTTGCTGTACTTCAAGGCTTTGAAGGATCCAGACCCTTTCAGGGCATGGTTATACATTAAATTCAATCTTCCTGAATTAAAATGCTATGAATTAAAATTTCCTGTACTAGACATAGTGACTCCACGACATATTGGCCTTGCCCAGGAGCCACAGGAACACACAAGGATATTATAAAGTCAGAATGACCTAATTCTGGGTGAGGTGGAATGAGATGATGCAAGGACACAGAGCCAAGGTTTGTTCTCCTTCATGACAAACTTACCTTTCAGTGTGTTGGCTTGGGCACAGTACTTTACTCGGCTAAATACAAAGAGAGCTCTGATGCGAATCAGCAGTATTTAAAGTGAAATGTTGGCCATGACCATGAGCAAACCCTCCCTATCACAAAATGATCACGACCTCATTAGGTCCACACTTCTGAGTTATTTTCCTGCTGCTCTCTTGGTGATGCCCAGTGGTGAAGGAAATGTGCTAAGATTACTTCTGGGGTTTGTCTTGTATAAAAACTCCTAAGCATCTGAATTTGACTTTGCTTCTTTTTGTTGGCTAAGCGGATTTGTGCCTGGTGTTAGCCACTGTGAGCATGATGCCTGATGGAGCCATAAAGCAATTCATTCTCTCTCCATCACTTTTCACTCCATAAAATCTTCCATGGCCTCCCCACAGCACAAAGATCTCAGAGTGGTACCAGTTTGTTATGAAGCTTGCTGTCAAACTTGGCAGTGATTGCAAACTACTCTCAACCTTTCTTACCACCGAAGTTTGCGGGTAGAAATTGTCAGCACTATCTACTCCTTTACACCTTCAGAAACAGGGAAGCAACTCAGGTGTGGCAAAGCAGCCAGTGCAGCACCTCTCCTAAAGAAGCCCAGCTGACAGCAGAGGGAAATCCCAGAAGGGAATATGGAAGGAAAAGCTGTTGCTGGAGGTTACATAGGCTTCATAGTTACGTTCTCCATGGGTCCTTGGGAACCGCAATGTTTAGAGTCCATACCTCTGGGAGGCCACAGATTTCTTCCTTTTGAGGTGAGCATGTGGCACCCACTCAGTAGCTTTTCCGCTCCCATGGATCTTTCCACATGTGGGGAGCCTGAGGGCCTGTATGAAAGCATGAGTGGATTAGCTCTGTCAAAACAAAGATCCTGTTTTTGTGCCAGTAAGGAAAAAAAGGAGGGAGCAGGGAAAGCATAAAATAGAATGTATGATACATAGAAGGAAAATTGGTTTTTAATAGAAAAGTTTTCCAATAAGCTTTGGTCGCTTACAGTGCAAGTTTTGGAATGCAACTCCCTCATCCCCTCAGGATGGTCTCCATTTTATTACGTTAGTAAGGAAGCCCAGCTTATTCCTAGCAGAGCTACTGTATGAAACATTTAAATCTCAAGCCAAAGTGGCAGGAGTAAAAACACCTCCTGCCTGATTGATTTTCAGCCACTATTCTGGTGCTAGTAATTTAACATGATTTTTATCATGTGCAGAAGAAATGTTTATTACCAAGCAATAAGTAAATCAAACAGGATCACATCAAAATGAACAAGATGATATGCACCCAAACGTTACCTATATGATCACTAGATTTCAGCTGAGATACTTAACCAGAACGAGCAAAGGAATATATCAGAAGAAGGGAGGAGGCACTGATTATGAATCAGGGGAGATGAACTGAGTAATGAGAGGACACTAGAAGCTCATCCTTCCCTCCACCTTCCTTCCTTTCCTTCTTCCATCTCCCATTTCAGTAATGCAGGCCTATTAGGAATAGCTGCATTGAAAGAAGAGGAATAATGGCAATACCACTAGTCCAGGAGAAAAAAAAAAAAAAAGAAAAAGAAAAAAAAAAAAAGATGGGGCAGTACCATAAGTCTGTCCCCTGGGAGCATGCAAGGGGAAGATGCTATTACACATATCAATAGCAATTTTTACAATTCAGAGAGAGAGAGAGACAGAATGAAAGTGGTACCTACCAAAATGAAACCAGAAAAAGGATGAGGCACTTTGGTAGGATCATAGGAGTCTAAAGAAACTTATATATTTATACATGTCATACCAGTCTGTGTATAAAAAGTAGCTGTGGTCTCCAGAGGTGCCATGTAGGAGCATTGGCAAATTGTTACACACTTAAAAATCAGGGAAAATGACCATCTTTAAGACACAATTAGCCTTACAATGCAGCAAGTCTTGTCTTCACCAGGTGTCTCATCTTCAGACTTACTTTTCCTGGGTAAAGACTGCACCTTCTGCTTTGATTCATGATAAATTCTGCAGAAAATGCTTCAAAATTGATGTGTTTTGTCCTTGCTCTCTGAAGTTATTTGTCTGGATGCAAACAACTTTGAGCTTCTGCTTTCTTAGAGTCTCTCCCAGAGATCACAGAATCACAGAATTTTCTAGGTTGGAAGAGACCTCAAGATCATCAAGTCCAACCTCTGACCTAACACTAACAGTCCCCACTAAACCATATCCCTAAGCTCTACATCTAAACGTCTTTTAAAGACCTCCAGGGATGGTGACTCAACCACTTCCCTGGGCAGCCCTTTCCAGTGTCTAACAACCCTTTCGGTAAAGAAGTTCTTCCTAAGATCCAACCTAAAACTCCCCTGGTGCAACTTAAGCCCATTCCCCCTCGTCCTGTCACCAGGCATGTGGGGGAACAGACCAACCCCCACCTCGCTACAGCCTCCCTTCAGGTACCTGTAGAGAGCGATAAGGTCACCCCTGAGCCTCCTCTTCTCCAGGCTGAACAAGCCCAGCTCCCTCAGCCGCTCCTCGTAAGACTTGTTCTCCAGGCCCCTCACCAGCTTCGTAGCCCTTCTCTGGACTTGCTCGAGCACCTCCATGTCCTTCTTGTAGCGAGGGGCCCAAAACTGAACACAGTACTTGAGGTGTGGCCTCACCAGAGCCGAGTACAGGGGGACGATCACCTCCCTGGCCCTGCTGGCCACACTGTTTCTTATACAGGCCAGGATGCTGTTGGCCTTCTTGGCCACCTGAGCACACTGCTGCCTCATATTCAGCCGACTATCAACCATCACTCCCAGGTCCTTCCCTGACAGGCAGCTCTCCAACCACTCATCTCCCAGCCTGTAGCTCTGCTTGGGGTTATTGCGCCCCAGGTGCAGGACCCGGCACTTGGCCTTGTTGAACTTCATGCAGTTGACCTCGGCCCATCGGTCCAGCCTCTCCAGATCCTCCTGCAGAGCCTTCCTACCCTCGAGCAGATCGACACACGTACCTAACTTGGTGTCATCTGCAAACTTACTGAGGGCGCACTCAATGCCCTCATCCAGATCATCAATGAAGATATTGAAGAGGACCGGCCCCAGCACCGAGCCCTAGGGGACTCCATTAGTGACCGGCCTCCAACTGGATTTGACTCCATTTACCACGACTCTTTGGGCCCGGCTATCCAGCCAGTTTCTAACCCAACGAAGCGTGCGCCAGTCCAAGCCAAGAGCAGCCAGTTTCTTGAGGAGAATGCTGTGGGAAACGGTGTCAAAAGCCTTACTGAAGTCAAGGTAGACCACGTCCACAGCCTTTCCCTCATCCACCCAGCGCGTCACTTTGTCATAGAAGGAGATCAGGTTCGTCAAGCAGGACCTGCCCTTCATAAACCCATGCTGACTGGGCCTGATCGCCTGCTTGCCCTGCAAGTGCTGCGTGATGACTCTCAAGATAATCTGCTCCATGAGCTTCCCTGGCACTGAGGTCAAACTGACAGGCCTGTAGTTTCCCAGGTCAGTCCTCCGGCCCTTCTTGTAGATGGGCGTCACATTTGCTAGCCGCCAGTCAACTGGGACCTCCCCTGATAGCCAGGACTGTTGATAAATGATGGTAAGCGGCTTGGCCAGCACCTCTGCCAGTTCTCTCAGTACCCTTGGGTGGATCCCATCCGGCCCCATCGACTTGTGCACATCCAAGTGCCGTACCAGGTCACCAACCATTTCTTCATGGATAGTGAGGGCCACATCTCTCTCCCCATCCCCTTCCACCAGTTCAGGGTACTGGGTATCCAGAGAACAATCGGTATTGCCGCTAAAGACTGAGGCGAAGAAGGCATTAAGCACCTCCACCTTTTCCTCATCTCTTGTAACTAAGTTTCCCCCTGCATCCAGTAAAGGATGGAGATTCTCCTTAGTCCTCCTTTTCGTGCTGATGTATTTATAAAAACATTTTTTGTTATCTTTAACAGCAGTAGCCAGACTGAGCTCCAGATGAGCTTTGGCTTTTCTAATTTTGTCCCTGCACAGCCTCGCGATATCCTTATAGTCCTCCCTAGTGGCCTGCCCACTTTTCCAAAGATTATAAACCCTCTTTTTTCTTCTAAGATCAAGCCACAATTCTCTGTTCAGCCAGGCTGGTCTTCTTCCCCGCCAGCTCATCTTTGGGCACGTGGGGACAGACCGTTCCTGCACCATTAAGATTTCCCTCTTGAAGAGCGCCCAGCCTTCCTGGACTCCTCTGCCCTTCAGAACCGCCTCCCAAGGGACTCTACCAACCGGTGTCCTCAGCAGCACAAAGCCAGCCCTCCGAAAGTCCAATACAGTGGTTTTACTGGTCCCCTTCCTGGCCTTGCCAAGAATAGAGAACTCCACCATTTCATGGTCACTCTGCCCAAGACCGCTCCCGACAATCACATCCTCCACCAGTCCTTCTCTGTTTGTGAAGAGAAGGTCTAGCGGGGCGCCACCCCTGGTAGGCTCACTAACCAGCTGTGTCAGGAAGCTATCTTCCACGCTCTCCAGAAACCTCCTAGACTGCTTCCTCTGGGCTGTGTTGTGCTTCCAGGATATGTCAGGGAAGTTGAAGTCCCCCACGAGAACCAGCGCTGACGAATTCGCAACTTCTGCCAGCTGCCTGTAGAACTCCTCATCCGTCTCCTCGTCCTGGTTCGGCGGTCTGTAACAGACCCCGACCAGGACGCTAGCCTTGTTGGCCCCCGATCCTAACCCAAAGGGACTCGACTTTGTCATGCCCAGCCTCGAGTTCTACAACATCGAAACACTCTCTAATATAGAGAGCCACTCCACCACCCCTTCTGTGCTGCCTGTCCCTTCTGAAGAGTTTATAGCCAGTCATTGCAGCACTCCAGTCATGAGAGTGGTCCCACCACATCTCCGTGATGGCAACCAAGTCGTAGCCTGCCTGCTGCACGATGGCTTCCAGCTCCTCCTGTTTGTTACTCATGCTGCGTGCATTGGTGTAGATGCACTTCAGCTGGGCCATTGCCTTTCCCCTGGCCTTGCTATTGTTCCCCCTGGCACAGCTCCAGCAAACCTTGCTTCAGCCCCATCCCCCTTCTTACCTAGTTTAAAGCCCTCTCAATGAGCCCTGCCAGCTCCTGGCCCAGGATCCGTTTTCCCCTAAAAGATAGGGACCCGTCTGCGGCCATCAGGCCGGGTGTCGAGTAAAGTGCCCCATGGTCGAAAAACCCAAGATTTCTGTCTTGGCACCAGCCCCTGAGCCACGTGTTTAACAGGTGGGCTTTTCGTGTCCTCTCTGTACCCCTCCCTGCCACCGTAGGGATGGACGTAAACACCACCTGCACTCCCGCTCCATCCACTAACCGTCCCAGCCCCCTAAAGTCTCGTTTAATAGCCCTCAGGCTTCTCTCTTCAATGTCATCACTACCTGCCTGGACTATCAAAAGAGGGTAATAGTCAGAGGGGCGAACCAGGTTGGGAAGCTTCCTGGCAACGTCCCTGACCCTGGCCCCAGGGAGGCAGCAGACTTCCCTACGGGTAGGGTCAGGCCGACAAATAGGGCCCTCTGTTCCCCCGAGGAGAGAGTCTCCCACAACAATCACCCTTCTGTCTTTCTTGGTGGAGGCAGTCCTGAGGCGTGGAGTCGACCTCCTCGCCCTAGGCATCCTCCTGGGTACACTTGCTACCTCTTCCTCACCCACCGGTCTCTCAATCTCCAGGGCCTCAAACCTGTTGCGTAAGGGCACCTGGGAAGGTGGGGCCGGAAGGGGAGGGCATCGCCTGCGATGTCGAGCAGGGACCTTTTTCCATTCCTCCTCAACTCCCAGATCCCCTCCCTCTGCCTGACGGCGACAGGGCAGGGGGTCCGCCCCCATTTTGGGGTGTCTCACCCCGGTACCTCTCCTTGAGGCCCTGCAGGGAGTCGCTCTACCAGTCGATCTCCCGCTCACACTCCCTGATATCCCTCAACCTCTCCACCTCCTCCTTGAGCTCCGCCACCATGCGGACCAGGTCATCCACCTGCTCACACACACAGTTTCTCCGCCTCCCGCCGATGGCAGCAACAGGCTCAGACACTCCCTGCATCCGGTGGCCTGAACCGCTGCACTTTTTAACGGGTAGTCAGTCTGGGTGTGTACCGACTTCCTGGAGAGCGCCACCGTGCCTGGTGGAGACCATTATCGCCTCGCTAGATATGCGGCCAGGACTCATTCCTCTGAGGTGCAACATGGTGGCGCTTGAACATATGGTCCAGAGAGAACTATTTTTCAAAATAATTCAGAAGAAACTCTCCAGAGTGCTTGTGTGTATATACAGATTTGATCCTGTTCTAGTCCTAGGTCAGTAATGCAACAGGCTGTCTATTGGACTTCAGGTTAAACAAAGTCTTGTTTATTCAGTCACCCTTGTGTTGCATTTAATATCTTGCCATTTGCTAAAATTATAACACAACAAGATGATCATAAATTTTAACACTGTCTCCCTCGCCAAATGAAATCATATAGCATCTCCATGGAGATTTGTGCATCTTCAGCACACTCCACGTTGAATATCAACTGTTGTCGGACCATACCTCTCTCCACTTACAAGTAAAGAATAGCACCCTTTATGCATTTAGAATTTCTTCATATCTTAAGATCTACTTACAGAGATTATGTTATTGTGAATGTCAAGCCCAGTGGTTCTTAGAGATTCCTTTATGTAACAGTAGCAGCAGCCATGGAAAGAAAGAATCAGGAGGCAACAAAGTCCTTGATCCCATCTGGGCAAAGAGTACAAAGGGAATCATCACGTCTGCATGAAGAGAGTGATGGTGATGGAATATTAACAGAAGAGGCAGAGTCCCTGGAGTCAAACACTGTGGGAATGAGTAAAAGCCACAGAAGGAAATGGAGGCTAAAGAGAAAGGCACACAGTAAATATCTGCAGATGCTGTCATTTGCAACAGGGGCTGAACCAACAAGGACATAGTCACACACTCACATAGCACATACTAGATTTGGGGAAAGACAAAAAAAAAAAAAAAAAAAAAAGAGGGAAAAAAAATGGTAAAGGAATATTCTTTTTAAGATCAAAAGTCAAGCAGCAATAAAATCCATGTCAAAAAACACAGACAGAGGAGGTTGTGCATGCTCACTTTTGAACATCTGCACAGAGAAGCCACTTAAGTAACCATGCAACAGCATGGAAGAACCATCTGCACTGTGTAGACCACCAGCTGTGCAGTAATAATACTTTGAATATCCAGAGTGCCTTTCATCTGAATACTGCAAAGCATTTTCCAAACAAATTAAGCTTCACAACACCACTGTGAGCTTCTTAATTAATGGTAGGATTATTTCATCCTGCACCAAAATGTCATTGCCGCCAGAATGAAAACTAACACCTGTTTATCATCTCACAGAAATGTTGTATAATTTACATGACGGGAAGTGACAGAAAGGCTGTAGTTAAGTTAAAGTGCAGGAAGACTTGAGGTGGTTAAAATTAAATGATAGGAAAATGAAAACAGAGTATTACCCCCCTTTATGCAAAATGTCACATTAAGTTTTATGCCCACATGCTGTTACTCTTTGGTCTTTATTTCACATTGGGAAGAGCATACTTCCTTGGGTATATACTTGTAGGGGTGTCTACAGATGTGCTCAGAAGTACAGAACATACCTTTCCTGGTTGTGTACACTCAATAAAATGTATTGCTGTGCATTGCAAATAGCTTTCCTTTGTACTCCTTCAGATCTGTTTTTATAAGGCATCCTGATGATTATACTAGAGCATTGCCTCCAAGGCAGCATGCCATCTAGTAAGTCCTAAAACAGATTTCTTGCTGTATGTACTATCAGTTTCACAGGGTACTCTGTGTAAGCAGTTCTGTCCTGGTTCTGCTGGGTTTGTGTGATATGACTGTACATTCCTAAAGAACAAGGAGAAAGGCTGGAGAATATGATATTTGCAGATAGGAAATATTACAGACAACCCATTATCATTTCCTCTCCTTGCTTAATACGACCACTTTTCAATCCAATGGAAATGTTAGTGGAAGAAGTAGTTTGATGGGTAAGTTATAGCAGCAAAGAAGACTACTTCATTATCCAGTGAAGTTCTCTGCTGACAGAAAAATGTATAATTGTTCTATATGGGAAAAACCATTCCAAATTCTTCAAAAATAAAGAAATATATTTAAAATGTAAACTTTTTGAGGGTATCAATGAGATTCTTATCCATGCTTGACACTAGTACCCTAAGACATTTAACCTGTGAGGAAGGCTTTTTGATGCTACTGTTAAATAAAAATTGTAGCTTGGACTTGCAGAAGGCTAACTGAATTTTTAAGACATTGTTAATGATATTCAGATATTAAGCAAAAAGCTCTAGCTTCAGCTAAGGGGGTATATTGTAAACATTTCCACATTGATCATCTCTGAGTTGGTCCCAGCTGGGCATGTGGTGGTTAACCTCAGACCAACTTTTCCCTTCTTCTAAGAAGTTGGTTTTAAGAGGACACTGCCTGGCTTGAGAAAAGAAGGTTCTTTCATGATTAAATTTTTCCAGAAACACTTGGTTTTGGTACAACTCTGTCCCTGCTGAAGCCCAGGGTAAAATTTTTTGTCTATAATGCCAGGTAACATTGGCCAGCACCAGCTGCTTTTGACGTCTCATCCCACACAACCAGCTCTGAAAAAGTTCTCTTATACATACTGACTTGTCTCCAAAAAGAGCTGTTTCTTTTCTCCATGGATGCAACTGAACACCTGTGCCAAGTTACTCACTATCCCGCCAGGACTGACTACTTCATTTTAAATAAACCATAAAATGGCATGAATTACTTGGGAGAATAAAATGTTCCTTTTCAGTCTATACGTTCATTACTTTTTCTCTTGTACACTGGTTTTGTATGTTTATTTCAGATATGATTTTCCTTAGCCAAATTTCAAAATAACGAATAGGAAGATTAAGTCTTAAAAAAAGTATATAATTTTCAGTTCTATCATACATAGGATAAGCAGTTATCTACTTCTTGATATATGACCTCAACCTGTCCACAGCCTCTTCAACTCAGAACAACGGCACTAAAGAACTAGAGACTTTGAAAAGTTTCTGTCCCTTGGAATATTAACATTTCTTACCAACATTTACTTCCATTTTGTTTTTCTGAGACCATAACATTTGAATTATATTTTGTGTTTCAGTTTGGATAAACCTCAGAAAAAAAACTGAGACCTAAGCCACATACCACCTCTAACTCACCAGTTGAAATGATAGCATTGCATTGTTTCCACAAGACAAGGAGAATCAAAATCTTCAATTCCAGACTCTACATCTGTTCCAATTTAGTAACAAACTAAACTCATTCTCCATCCCCCATAAGCATATCTGCACATACACACAATGGAACACTCAATTTTAAGGAAATTTGCCTCTGGATCTGGATCCATGTTGGGTCACTGCTAGTTTCCAGACACAGTCATAAATCAGTCCAGTTTCACTAGAAAGAAAGGAGATTCACAGAAAGCTCCAGGCAAAGATCTCTACTCAACTTTCCTAGCCCAAAATCTGTCTCTGCAGCAATACATTATATTTGTTTTCAGCAGTGGAATAATACTGCATACATTTATAGTCTCACCAGGGACAATTTATGAGATCGTTCCCCCTAACCCTCCTCCATTTGGTCCTTCACTGAGCTCTATATCTTCGGAAATAGCTTTAAAACCATGTCTTTTCCTATCTCTGCTTTGAACCCCCTGGTTTAGAAACACAGTAGCAAGAACATGAATTGCTGGGAAGGGCAGCAAGGCTGAGTCTCTGCTCCAGGGACACTGGAGACCATGAGTCTGATGGACCTCATGACCAGACTCAGTCCTTTGATACCCAGGCTCAGAAAGTGCTCTTCTCCCACCTCTTTCCATTCAAATAGAATCTGAAATTTAAGGAAAATAGAAATACATTGCTAGCACACTCCAGAGGCTGAAAATCATGAAGTAGGGAGGTGGCTGGTCACCCATTTACACATCTGCTTTGCACTGTGAACTATGTGAGGGTAATAGCCAACCTACCTGGTGTTTTTAATGCCAAACAGAAGCTGCAGTGTTAGCAAGCAGTCCTGTATGCCTGAGATCAGCACATGAGCTTCAGAGGCATTTCATTTTGCTATGCTCCATTTTCAGACTTCATTTCACACTCAAGTACAGGGGCAATTTGGAGTCCCAAAAGTCAATGCATAGTATAAGTCAATGCAGTGTAAAATTTTTTTATAGACCCAAGCATAACTACATTCACGTGCTAATACATGAATGCTGTTTAAAGTCAAAGTAGCTTGAAATCCCATTTTCCCTTGTATGTTTCCTGCTAAGCCTGTCCAGCTTGTATACTTTTAACGTTGTGAAATATCCTAAATATCATATTTATGAGGTACTGGCATGTTGAGATCCTTGGCATTAAAATCTCTTATTTAACAAGAAGTAATGTATTTGCCACAGAGTATTGACAATCATCCCACTGGACAGGTGGAGAAAGATTCTCAGAATCCTCATGTATCTTCTGCTGAGGATGTTGCTTGGTGAGCTGCACATTGCTTATGTAAATGTCGAATAACAGAGGGAGGTCTCCATCTCACTTAAATGCAACTTGCATACTGCTCACAGCTTTCCACCCCAGGCTCAGCTCAAACCAGAGGCAGTTGTAAAATTATTTGCATTGATGATCACACCTCACATCTGTGGAGATGGAAGAAAGAAATGGTGCCAAGCCTTCATTTTGGTTTGTGCAAGCTGCAGGCAATGGGCAGATGCAACCAAGGGAGCCCTACCTTCCCCTCAGAAACTGAATACGGGAAGGCACAGGAATGGTGAAAATGTGGGGAAGTGATTTCTCCCACATTACACGCAAGTCACGGGGGAGAATTACACTTCAGCAGGGGGAGAATTGGCTCTGTCCCCATCTTCCTTCCTTCCCATCACTTTGCCTTGCAAGGCACTTCATTACTACCGAGAATACACATTGGACTGTCTCTGTGTGATAGGCAGAGCCTCTCTTTATTTTTTGTTTTTACTTGCAGTGCGTTCCTGAGGATGAACAAAATGTACAAATCACACTCTGTGACCACAGAGTGATATCTAAATCATGTTTCTGGGATGCACATGCTTCCTAGGATTTCCTCTGATGCTGCCTGAAGCACCGCAGACATGTGCTATCCGTCCTCCCCAAATCCCAGCCCTCTGCAAGGGCATGCCTAACACACAGCCTTCTGTATCTGACTTCCAAGAGCAGTGGGAACATACGCAGCAGTGGAAGATGTCCCTGACTCGTCACTATCATCACATTGCTTGTCCGGTATTTTTCAGATTTTCTAGACGTGCACTGTCCTGGCCCAAGGTCTTGGCTACATCATTTCAGATTAATCAGGGCTTAGCTATCCAGGTCAAAAGTGGGGTCACATTCAAAATGGAGAGTTTGTCTTGACAGCAGAAGAAACAAGTGCTGCCCCACATTTTAATCTGAAATAACACAGCACCAGTTTTCCAATAAATTTGTAAAAATCTGTTAAACTGACTAGGCACCATCAGTCATGATGACAATCTCAGCATGTATTTTCTTTTTCCTATTTTCTGTGCAATAAAGAGACCCGGAGAGGTTTTTCCATTCATAAAACAAATGAGGAAATGTGAGGTTAAAGGCTGAAAAGAAGAGCTTGGCTAGGAGCAATTCTTCTTTACTTTTATAATTGTCTATGATTATTGTTATTATTACTGTATCATTAAAGAAATAGCTCTATTGTTTTATGCTGTAGAAGTTGCAGGCCCCGTGATTCACTGCATGCAGTTGTACAGTACTCTAGGCTACACTTAAAACACACTTCTCTCTTAATCCTGAAAAGATGTGTGAACCTGTGCATACAACTTCCTGGGGTGGCCTCAAGCAAATCATCTCACCTGGAGTGAGACAGATGAAAATTTTGCCATTAAAGTCTGACCCTGAGCTGATGTAAAGGGCAGGAGAGGTGTTTAGAAATTGCCAGGCCACAGGTTTGTACCGAGAGCATGAAGATAAAGCCTTTCTTTCATTCCCTGAAGCCAGTAACAACTGGCATTATGTGGTCCTTGCTCTCTTCTCACATACGGCAACACAAAGGAACAATCCATATTAAGACATCCATTTAAAAGCAAAAGTAAAAATAATTTTCTCCATCTAGATATCCCATTGCATTGTCAGTCACACTTGCTGTCTTATCTCCAGGGAATTTCCAAACACTTTTTATTCTGGTTAGAGTGCAAATTCCTACTACATTAAGCAAACGCCCCTGGCACCTGGAGCAGCCCTTTTCTCCTATGTAGGAAAACCCATGGCACTCCAAAAGACCACATGGTAGAACTGAACCTTTCATTCTAAATCCACATTTATTGCTGTTTCCAGCCACCACAAGAGTCACACAGCATGTAAGTCAGAAAACGCAGACATTAGAGATCAGCTAAATGGCAAATATATTTCACTTGTCAGGTGCAGATCAAGCACCCTGCTTGATCCTCATCACTGTACTGTCTCCCCATCTCAGAGAGACTCTTAAATCTGGTCTGACCTCAATGTTGCAGTCATCAAACTCAAAAAAAAAAAAAAAAAAGTGCCAATTCTAACTTCTACAGTCTGCATTTCCAACCTCCCTTCCTTAAACCTTGCTCCCCAGCAATGCTGCCATGAGCTCAATAGAGAACACTGATGTTAGTAAAGCTGTTGGGTTCATAGAAAACATAAACCCAGCACAGCAAGCCCCTCCACAACCACATTTCTGCTCTCTGCCCACTAACTGGGCAATGAAGACAAAGTAAAAACCCCAGTGCTGAGCCAATGGATAAGCCGCCAGGAAATTTCAAACTGCTCTAAGCATGACAGCCAACGGAAACCATGATGTAAAGTTCAGAAGAAGGTCACTGCTTCAGAATCTCTTTCTAAAGAGAGATTTTGTTATGGTTTTCCTTTTGCATGCATGCATCAATAGAGCTAGAATACCAGAGACAGACAGAGAAGAAGGGTGGATCTTTGTAAGAAGATCCAAAATAAATTTGAAAATACTTTTTGCCTGGGTGGTACAGACACATATTTTCAGCCTTTGGTACATTCTGTGCTTCTGCAAAACTCTATGCTGAAAGGCATGAAACTAGTTTAAGTGGCCGCCCATGTTCTGCACAGCTGATAACCCACTTGCAACATAATGCTGGGGGAGCTGGACAGACAACCTGGAGCTGCCTGACAACCATCCAGATGGTTCACTCTGAATTTGGAGGCTTTATGTTGCATATTCACCTTGTAAGTCTTTGATTGAGGTATCACTGGGCTGGCTTACACGTAATATGTGGCAGAGCTGGGATTGAGCCTCAGACCCACCCATGCATCCATCTCCAAAAGACCAGCCACCTCATGAAGGCCTTGTCAAAAAAATTTACTTTTCATCTAAAGCTTTGGAGATTCAAAAGGAAAGTTTTGGCAACCTGGAGACAAGGGCTTGCTTCTTTGCAATGAGACTTTTCTCCTCTCCTGTCTCTAACTGGGCTACAGTTGGGTATATGACCACACTGCTTGCAGGTTTTCTATTTATTATCGTAACGCAGAGAAGTATTACATTTAAGTGGGTGCTTCCTCTTTCATTAGGATTGTATCACCTTTGTATTAAGCAAGGAAAACAAAACAACCTTGGGTTTTATGCCAGAAACTGTCTGTTCTGCTTGGACTAAGGTCCTCTAAGAACTCTGCACAAACTAAAACAGCAGATTTAAGGTATTTTGTCTTGTGCAATTTGGATGTAGACTTAGGTTTTTCGGAAGTAAAACAGAAATATGACACCAGTATAGCCCCAGGTGTTTTCCTCTCTCATGTTTGCTTCATGGCAGTTTTCCATATTTGAAGGCTATCCCACATGGAAACTCATCTCTTAAAACAACGTGCGATCATTTATGTGGCTATCCGGATCAAGCCTACAGAAGAGCTCCATGGAATCACAATGACAGAAAGCAGTTTCAGAGATGATCCAAGTAAGCATAATGGCTACACTGCTGAGAAAGTTGTCAGTCTGAAGGTCACCTCTAATCCCACTGACTGTAAATACATAATCTGCTAACTGGCTGCTAAAGAGTTCTTGGTGGGCTGTCAAAGTATTTGCCTACAAGCTGTTGTGAACCCTACTGGGGACTATACTTCTCATGAACTGATCACTTGAAACTTCTCTAAGGTACAGAGCAAAAACACGAGACTGAATGTTTTTAGAAAAATCAACTCACAGTGGAAATCCAGGAGGAGAGACCAGCACATCTTCTCTCCTCCATGGCCACCATGAGTGCATCTCAAGTGCAGAATCCTCTGATAAAGAATTAAATGGCTTGTGGGTAGGAAATGACAAAGGGCAATTAAAATTATATTAAACTTTCTCATTGCTTTTCTCTGGTGGTTCCTGCAATACAAATGTCAGAAGATTAATTTGTTTACTGTGCACAGATGTAACGATAACCACAATTGCTTCCCAAAAAACATTCAGTACAGCAACACCGCAGGTCTCCTTCTACCACCACAACATTTTTCCACTGCATCTCCTGGAGACTGCCATAGCTGGGAAGACCAGCGTGTGGTCCTGAAACCACAAGGCATCCTTCCTGGGCCCCGAGATCCAGGCCTGCTAAGAGTATGGGAGAAAAAAAAAAAAAAAAAAAAAAAAACAAACACGTGCTATCTACCAGAAAAAGACCAAGAGACACACCATGCAACCATGGGCTACAATGCACCCTGTGCCACTAAGGGCAAAACTCATGTTTCTCTGTTTATATCAGTATTAAATTCATGACACTATTCCTAACCTAAAATATTATCAGTGAAAGGAGAAGCAGGTTAACAGAAACAGTATTAGAAATGTTTCCATACAGACCCTAAACATAACTGTGACCTTATAGGTATGCACAAAAACTCATGCAAGGGTTTTCGCTGAAGCCAATCAGCAACTATTCAGCCAAGTGGCTGCCAGTTGCTGCAGATAAAATACTTATCACATTGCAGTCTGGCCCACTGTCTGTTAAGCATATTTAAGTGAGAAGGTGAGTGATTCATTTAGTCTATTTTCATTTTTAGGACATGACTTTGACCTCAGTCATTTGTCTGAGTTGATCCCATTATGTTTCCCTTTTCTGAGTGACTATCAAAGTTCTCACAATGGCAGGAGGAAGATCTCCTCCTAGGCATTGCAGGAGGTTAGGATGTGTCAGATAAATGCATCAAAGAGATTATTCCTGAATGCTAAAAGCCCACTGGAAATATATATGACAGCCCCAAGGCAGCCTGACACTAGCATCCCTCAGTTGGGTCTGTTAGACAAACAGCTCATATTTTACTTAGAGTGAAAAAATCACACACACTATGGTTCTCTGACACTCTTTAATCTTAACACAGCTGCAAACTTATTTCAGCAGAGAAACCTTCTGGGTGAATGTGACCTTTGGATAAATCCTCACATGTTCTCAGTGGTGGTATTTATTGTTGCAGTCAGGCTAATGATTCACTTTGTGAACAGCCCTGGGAGGGACTGCTTTTTCTAGCAGCCCCACAGACCTGTAAATATGTTCCTCCATCACTGTCACACCTGTACTGCAACAGGGAAAAACAAAGAGTCAAAGGAAAAAAAGATATTATTTCACACACCTTCATTTGCGTTACTGCACAGCCTGATAATCTGGAGCAAAAAGAGAACATTCATTTTTACAAGATATATTGGGGAACACTAAACATTTTTAAAGTTGAGTCAACTGGCTTTTGGTAGACTCTGTTAGAAGTTATTACTCTTTTCTGGAACCACTAGCTACCAGGACATAATGTGTTTTCCTGAGCCAAAAGGAAAAGTAAGGCATCACTGCTCTTGAAGAACATTCCTCTTCAAAGCAGGCAATGGATGCTACAAGAGACAAAGATAAAACCAACAAGAGCCTTGAAAACTACACCATGAATCTCCTTGTCGGCTTTCAGCAATGCCATTACTCTTCAGCTAAAGCTGATGTTGTTGCAGTTGACACTCAATATCAAAAAAAAAAAAAAAAAAAAAAAATCTGTTCCTATTGCACATAAGCAAAATAATACTCTCTTGGTTGTTACACACTCGGTTCACAACACAACCCTTTTGCTGAACCACCAAGAAGCTTGAATCTAGTCTGACTTTGTAATTTAACAGGCTCCAGGCTGCCAGGGAAGGGACATGTCAAAAACTCCTGTGAAAACTACTGCTCCTGCTCTAGTTATAAGCTTCATGCTACTTCATGAAATATAATTCTGTCTAGAGCCCCAAGAGCTGACCTAGCTTCACTCTCACCACTTGACAAAAGATGGATCAAAGACCTGGTTTGTGTCAGACTGGAGGGCTTTCTCACATTTGAACGGAAAGCGGACTTCAGAATTTCAGTAGTAACTTAAACTTAAAAATGAAGGATGCTGCCAGCCATGAGCCAGCATCTGCAGGAGATTAATTTCATGGAGACTATTAAAAAATAGTGTTCAGATGTTTAGCAATGTATATAATATGGGCAGTAGTCAGAAGCAGGCAAAAGTACATATTCTGTATATGTACAAGTGATAGTCATGTCATATGTTGGATTATGAGATCAGGCTCCGATCTCTGATTTTCCCGGCTCAAACTCTCCTTTATGAAGACACCTGATGTTTTTAAATGATAAAACTTCTAACACAGACACAAGAGCAGTTGAGACCTGGAATGAGTTCAGCTGCATTTTCTTGCTTCCCAGCATGAAGGAGTCCATGTCACAAAAGTCAACAGACTGTCTGCAGTAATGGAGACATAGTCAAGGACTGGATAGACAAGAGGATCATACCAACTGTGGACTTCAGCAACCTGTGCTATCACAGCTTGAGATAGAAACATAACAGTAGGATACTGTAAAATGCTCAAATTACTGCTGTTCATATTGTAGACACTCCCCCCTCAGTCTACCAATCCAGCATTTCTCATGTACTCTATATAACCCCACCAATTCTGTCTCAAAGGGGCATATCCACAATTAAAAGGCTCTTTAAAGAAACATTGTAATGATATTTTATATAAAGCATCATAACACATATAATAACATACTTTGTTATAAATTTTGTTTGAAAGTCAGAGAAACAAATTCCTATCCTTGTAAAAGCTTGTTATTGGATGTCTATACCATGCAAACTTCTGTTTTCAGTCGGCATCCAGACTTAGTAGGTCTTAGGGGAAAAATCAAGCTTCGTTTCCCCTCAGTTAATATTGGTTCTCAAGTCAGTAAATCATAATATTGACCACAACAGAAACCAGTAACTGTTTATTATCTTCTGGGTTTTAATTATAAACACTGAGGAAATTTGTCAAATCCTGACTTCCTAACCATATGGAAAAGCTTTTAAACATTTTGCATATACCACTGTCTATCAGGCCCATCACAGTTATGGAACCAAAACATATTCCAACAACAATGCTTTGAGCATTTACACGGGATCTTTAACTTTGGGTACAACTTTGAACACAGTATCTGCATCTGCTCCAAGGATAGTGAGGACAGTTAAGATAATAAACAGCATCTTTTTATGTCACAAGAGTTATTAATTCCAGCCCCATAGTTAATTTTCTTCTGTCTATATAAAACTGCAAGTTTCAAATATGGGGAACGTTGAGAGAGAAAAACAAACAAAAACAAACAAACAAACAAAAGACTATACTATTCCATAACTAGAAAACACTCCTGGCCAAGTACTTTATCACTCGGAAAGAGAATAGCAACGAAAGACAAAGAAATAAAAGAGACAGGAGAAGGAAAATCTTAGGACTACTAGACAGCACAGTTTATATGCAGCTGATAAGAGAAACACGTAAAGTGAATTCCTAGCCTCAAAAACCAGATGGGAATCCTGGCCAGAGACAATGTCTGGCTACCATGTAACACAGGTTGTAACTATGGAATAGATTAAGTCAGTTCAGACAGCAGTCTAGAGATCTTATGAGAGAGTATGGTCTTATGAGACAATACCTGCTGGAGAAGGTTGTTCTCTCCTTGTTTCCATGCCTCTGTGATTTGTGTGATCTAGCCAAGTCATGCAGAGCACACATTTCACAGGTAGCTGCTAACCACATTCCTCATGTGCAGGGTATAGGTGGACATCAGTTTGAAAAGACTTTCTAGAGATTAAAGTAACCAGAGAGAAACTATACAGATCAGTGCAGGTAAGTAAAAGGAGAGCTGGAAGATGAACCAAATGTCACATCACTAATAGGCTAAAATGTCTCCGTACTGTACCTCAATTTTTTGCTCTCATAGTGGGTTTTGTGTTTGATTGGTTGGTAGGTTTTGTTTGTTCCTTTGAAATCAGATTTGCTGCTAATGGTTTCAGTGAAGATCTGGGCCTCCTATAAACTGAAGAATTGTGATGCAAATGGTAGCAACTGCATATTTCAGATGTTGACTAAACACAGTCTAATTATTTTATAGGATCAGAGGGAGTTTACAACCCCAATGGCAGATAAAATAGTCACCTGCATGTGGGATCTTTTCTCTGATTACAATACGACTTTCAACTCCTTCAGCTGATACTTTGGTGACCCTTCCCCATATTGTGAGCAAGTGGCCATTGCCTTTGGAAACAAAGGCAAAACATGCATTGCTCAAGCCATGTAGTCTATAATCCTTTTTGGAAAGGTTTTGTGTACCCACAACAAATCCTGAAACCATTGAAAGTTTCTGTCACCCTCTGAGGACATACATTTATGATTTAAGTCATCACCTAGCCATGATGAAAAATACTCCTCCTACCATGAAGAGTGGCCTGACAAATCAGTACAGCAGAGAAAAAGCATGTACACACACAGGTAAGCAGAATAAAATGGGCTTTCAGACTTCAGCCTAGTCCTTGATATCTGAGAGCAGAATATGTTTTTTTGGTTTGTTTGTTTGTTTTTTCCCCCATATATTGACTCTTCCTGCTCCAACAGTAAGCCATCTATAGTTCATGCCCCAATCCATTACTAAGTTTTGATTTTGCAGTAGGTTTTCACTTACCAAAGACACTTTACTACACAGAGTATTACCAGGCTGTCATTTAACTGGGCCTTAAAAGAGCAGAGACAATTTAGCTGCTTGAAGAGCAGTAACACTTTCTCCTGAAAGTTTTAGAAGAATGTGCACTTCGACCAGAATAAGAAAATACACTTCTTGTGCATGTGAACACCTCTTAAATACCATCAGAAGTACTCAAGCTTCAGGCAAGGAACCAGGCACTTTCACATTTTAATCTCAAATCTACACTTGGCTTCCTGCACAGCAAAGGACTCTTTCTTCATTTCAACAACTTTAAACCAAGTTGCGGTGAGAATTAAATGTTTACACTGCAATTTGAAAATGTAAAGTGCTAAGAAGGAACACTTAGGAAATGAACTTTGTAAACCTTTTCCTTGCTGCCATGGTATCCACCATCCTCAACAGCCTCTTACTTCATGTACTCATAGAGTACATAAGCTTAAGCACTCACTCTCTGTAAACTACATACCTCACTTGAGAGCTGATGTACAAAAATCAGCTGTCTGAATACCTTAACACTTACAACAGCTTCCTCTGGACTGATCATAAGAGAAATGACTTGTTATTAATTTTCACATGCTGAATTTATTTTAGCTTTTATGTTTCAGGAATATTATATAAACAGACTGTTAGTTGTAGGAGTACCCAGGAATGCAAGAAAACATATGGCTCCAACTCCCTTCAGTATTTCCAGCACATTCCCCACCAATTTTAACTTCAATTGGCTTAAATGGGGGAGTCAGGGAGAGACTTAAAAACTCTCACACTCTTTATACCTTGATGAAGTTGTCAAATCACAGCACCTGCTCTCACATATGCAAAGCCCTCCATTTGGGTGAAAAGAGATTCCTCTAGCTCCCTTTGGGTGAAGAGGGGAACGATTATAGTATATTTTGGATGCTTTGTCATTTTAGTACCTCCCCTGCTCCAGGATAGCACAGTCAAGCTCTAATCCTGAGACCTCTCATTGTATTATCATAAGTCTATGCCTGATCTGAGATGAGTCCACCAGAGGCACAGTTAATTATGAGAGAAGAGCCATGCATGCACACTTCTACATGGTGTCTCAGTAGTTTAAAAGGTGTTTGAACCTGAAACAAATACATGTGCATGCAGTTTGTTCCCCATACCTTACCAGGACTGTAGGCATTCTAATGGTAAATACTTGAGATTGATCGATACATATTCCTGTACAAACACAAGTACCTCCACCTATCTTGCTTTACTTCCTATAAGCCTGCACTTTACGCTGCTGCTGTGATGCTCTATAGAGTACAGCAACCCTCTGGTGCCTAGATTTGGGGGTCCCAAGCCCTCATCAGCACTGGTTCTGCTGGGCCCGTGTGCTTGGGGTTAAATGGGGGCTGCATCTGCCTCTCATCAAGCTCCTGGTGTCTGGCACTCAGTCTGAATTTGCTCTCGTATTCCACTGTCAAAGTAGCCAACTTTTTGCAGGTGGAATGAAAGCAGCAGAGGCCTACCAAAACAGCTTGTACTGTGCTTGTTTGTGAGGTTGTAAACATCACCAGAAATGTGGGATTGTGGTTCCTTCATTTGCTGCAAAGACTGAAGGACAAATGAAGCTTGAGCAATTAACAGAAGTTAATTACTTTACATGCTAGCACTATGTATACATGAGACAGCAAATATGGAACCTTCACACACCTATCAATACAGTGAGGCAATTCAAGAGGCAATAGGCACAAACTGGAGCACAAGAGGTTCCCTCTGAACACCAGGAAGTTCTGTTCTATGCAGGTGATGGAGCACTGGCACAGTTTGCCCAAAGAGGTTGTGGAGCCTCCTCTCTCCTCCTTGGAGATCTTCAAAAGCCACCTGGATGTGGTGCTGGGCAACCCACTCAAAGTGGCCCTGCTTGAATAGGGGGGTTGGACCAGGTGACCTCCAGAGGCCCCTTCCCACCTGAGCCATTCTCTGATTCTGAGCTCTTACAGGGATGGACAGTGAGATCTTCACTACAGATTGTTACTTCGTACCATAGAGGGCTCCCAAAATCCTCACATAACACAAAGGTCCCCAGAGATTTCTAAGACTGGGAACAGATTTCTTGGATGCCCTGCAGGATTAGGAAACAACAGCAAAACTGAAGGAAAAACCTTCAGCTACTACTGAAAAACAACCACCAGAAAGCTTTCAATTAAGTTTCAGTTAACTTGTATAAAGTCTCCAGAAAAGACCCCTCAAAGGTGGCAAGTCAGCTTTCCACCACAGCAAAAACAGGCACAGTAAGCTGCTCTGGGTTGTCAAAACCTTCCTAAGGCAAACTTTCTACAGAAAACATTTTTTGGTGTTGGTCATGGCTCACGTCCTGCTTTGTCTGGTTATCCTGCCAGAAGCATAAATGAACTCATAATAACAGGAGGATTAGGTTAAGCTTATTTTTAAAACATTTCCCACAAATTCATCACATTTGCCTGCTTATAAACACCCTTGTTCATCTTTGCTGTATGTCTAATTAGGCAGCATATACTGCAGGTGGCTTAAAATAGGAGCTGAAATATAGTAGCTTCGCAGTTATGCATGTTAAAGGAAAGGTAATTAAAATTTCATGCTATTAGATGTAAACCGATCATCTCAGGGGCCTGAATGGGATTTCTCCACCATGTATGACATGGCACAGTTGGCCAGCTACAGTATGGGTGGGTTTCCTCTTCCTCAAAAAAAAAATGATTAGCTTCTGCCTGAGGCAGAATATGAGATGTGAGGGGTTAGTTTCCTGAATTATTTATTCACAGAAATAGCGTATTTATATTTTATTTAAAATCAATACTGCAATAAACTTAAAACATAAAAAGCTAAAATTAAATAAAAATCAGCTAGCAAAGAAAGCTTTGCTGTGAACATGTCTCATAAGCTAATTAAAATGAGATCAAACAGAGGTCTTGTACTTTGTAGCAGCTGCAGTTAAAATTCTGTGGTGTCTGAGAGAGAGACAAAGTGATTTCCTCTGATGATGCTGACAACTTTTCTGCATCACATCCCACCAAATGTGAGATTTATTATCACAGTTAAAAAGAATACTTCAGAGTAGCAAGTATTTTTGTTTTGGGAATGGATCAAATTGCACTAACTGGCAGGTGGAGTCTTTAAAAACATTTTCACAAGGGAAGTTATCACACTGCTTTTCTACCAGTTCCTCCCCACACCTGCTCTCCTTTTCTTTTAAACAATCACGCATTTTATTATATTACTGAGACATCAGGCATATTTTCCAGAAAGTGAAAGGACTCTTTCCAAAAATATTTATGCAATAGGGATATGCTTGTATTTTGCAAAATAATAATAATAATAAATAAGTAAAAGTAATAGTGTAATAGTCCTAGGGCACACTCATGCTTACTGTGATACAGTGGCACTTTAAAATTGCAGCTTTAATAAGGACATTGGGGATGGGGAACTCAGTATTAAGAAGTTTTGCCTGGGATGTGTTTAAAAGCCTATCAGATAAGCTTTGAAAAATGTGAAGGATGGCAAGCCCAAGATTTGCAGAGTTTTTCTATGGACATCTTACAGCCAAGAAAAAAGAACCTCAAATTAAGAGAGATTGCTCAGTTGCCTGGGGTCGGCCAATTATGTTGTCTGCTTTGCAAAGCCACTCCTTAGACTTCACTCTGCAAAAAAGTGGCAGAGAGACAGAATCTGGGTACCCCAATATGAATGCATTTCACTTCATTTACTCCAGTAAAAAAAAAAAAAAAAAAAAAAAAAAAAATGTCTGTAGAACAGTAGATGGTCGAAAGACTAGCCCAGGACTACTAATGCATAGATCAGCATTATATACATGCATGGGACAAGGACGGTCACAATAATGACATCTTGTCCCTCAAATATAGCAAAATTCCCACTGGTTTCAATGAACCAGGATTTTATCCCACAACTCCAAGGCACTGTGAGCCAAAGAGTAACAACAAAACAACAAATAAAATAATAACTAAAAAAAAAGCTACAAAATGGCCAAAACTCTGTTAAAAGTAACCCAGGAACAACAGGGTCTGCAAATGCAATCTATACTGACAAATGAGAAGTGCATTCATGGTATCGTGCTTGTTCTGTTAGATGTATCTCCCTCTCCTTCCTTCCCCGTACTTCCTACCATCCTTCAGGATCTCTTCTGTCATAGTCAAATCGACCTTACATTTTCACATATAGAGTCTCACATCTGTCAGACAGAGGGCAATGTAGAAGACAGCATTTTGTTATGAAACACCTGACTTGAATTTCATTGGGCCAGGTAATAAACCAAAAACAAATGAAGTTTTACTAGGCAGAAACAGGTTTTTTGTAATAAGTGTCTATATATCTGCATGCACAATAATCACAAATTGAGCTCTTTCCTGGCAAAGAGCAGAAAGAAGCCTCATATTGCCCTTGGAACCAGTAGAAAGTAACATCTCATTCAGTGTAAAAAGACAACATCAGGTAGGGTTGTGATCATGTAATTAGGTAAGCAAAACAAACACATTTTAGACATGCCATCTTTGAAGCAAAGGAAACTTCTCTGAGTTTTAATCACAGAATAGTATGTTGCTTTATCTGGTTTTCCTATAAAAATCTTTCCTTGTTAAAAATAATAATAATAATAATTAAAAAAAAATCATTAACTTTCCATATGGGAAAGCACAAAGTGGGTCATCGGGAAGCATGCATTTCTTGGTTGGAAGTAAGCCATAGATGGTCCCAAGTGAACGGTGTCTGTCCAACACCACAGTCTTGTTAGATTTTGGAGCCCTCTCCACCCTCATCCTCCCCCCCCGCCCTCTCCCAATACCTCAACAGGAAAGGAGACATCTGTGAATCCTCTGGCACTGCTTCAATGTTTTACAGCTGTAATAACCACTGATACAAAGAGAAGAATGTTTTCTAGCCTCAAATTCCTGAGGTACTTTTCTAAACAGACACAAGTGAACGGGGCTTGGTTACATGAAAAATACCCCACCAGGGGCAGGGGCGTGGGGGAAAGATGAAGAGGAATCACGATCCACAGATAAGTGAGCTCAGCTTGGGTTCAAATTTATCTTTCCTGACCACTCAACCTATTTGTCCAAATCCAAGCTTCTAATCCTTAAAACTAAGCAGTATTTTTTTGGCAGCTTGCACTCACTTTTGGCTACTTCAAATAAAAAATTCTTCAAGGAGGAGGCTTAGAAGAGTGGTGATCTATACATTTATATATATATATATATATATATTTATACATACTGTGGTATTTTTGCAGCACCCCTTACTGTCAAAGTTAGATACTTGCTACTATATATCCCAAAGTGCATCAGACACCACAAAGACTGTTTTGTCCCACTTGTTAGCACTGCCAGTCACTAGCATTGTAAGTCATGATGACTCTTACCTGCATGTCAGTGAGCTCAGCAGTGTTACACGAGATGCACAGGTGTGACTTGATGGCTGACATTTAGAAGTGGTTTCAGGAGTAATGTCAATTCTTATAAGGGCACAAAGTAAAGGCAGCCCAGCCAGATTTGTGTGGAGAATGCATTCCCAAGCACAAGTACTCTAGTAAGGCCTGGGAACACCAGCTCTCCCATGGCCTATGCCTTCAGGCTTAGTCCTTTGCAGTCTACTCCAATGTTGTTGTTTTTTTTTTTTGCAAAGGATCACCTTGTGTAAGTAGAGTGACATAAAGCAGAGTATTTCTGTACAGAAAGCCTGAATTATTAAGCACTTACTAATGCAAGCAGCTAAAGCTCTAGTGGGTAACTTCAAATGGATGAAAGACTCAAAGATGCTGAACAGAGCAGACTGAGAAAGGGAGCATCTAGCTCATGGGAAACTCAAATCCTGGTGAAGATTTGCTTTAAAAATACAATTATAATTTCAAATATTTTTAAATTCCTTCCAAACCAGAAGCTCCCTGGGCTGCACAGCTGCTTAGTGACAATTTGCCCAAGAAGCTTAGTAAATTGTTTCATTGTGAGCTCCCCTTTGCTGTGGTTACATTGCTGTTAGTACCCAGACTCAGGGCCAGCTTTAGAAAGGTGGTTAGACAGGAGCAGGAACATCATTACCTTAGCACAAGAGTGAGTGGGAACAAGAAAACTTGCATTGCACTGGGACTTCACAGGGGCCATCCACAGCTTCATGCCATCAATCCTTCATTTCAGCCAACACCACTAGCCTGTCTTGAAGGGGGGACAGGCCAGCTCTGCCACTGTGAGTGGAGATACAGATGTGGAGGCTGGTACAGGTGCAGGAGCAGGGGCAGGAACAGGGGCAAGAGCAGCCCTGGTGAGCAGCCAGAGCTACAGACACCCTTCGGTTACACCACAGACAAGCCCCAGAGCACCCTGGCCCCAGCTGAAGCAGCACAGGCAACTGCTGTGCCCACATGCACAGCCAGAACCAGAAAATCTCACAGGGAGAATTTTGCAATATGCACCCTTGGCAGAAAGCAGAGGGCTACA
>NC_048894.1:61680277-61764563 GCF_011077185.1 Oxyura jamaicensis | reverse complement strand
GGGAAAGAGGAGGAAGGGGGAAAGAAAATCTCTTCCTGTATCTCTCACTTCTTCATGGGTTAGGTAGAAAAATATATTGCAATTGGTGGTCCCAAGCGTAGTTTAATGGCAAAGATTTTAGTCCAACTAAAAATTATCAAGTAACGAGTCTCTCTATATTGCGTAAGCCCTATCATTCCTTAATAGACTTTTTCCTTTTCCTTTTTTCTTAAAAAGGCAAACTTGTCAAACAAAAAGAAGGCGAAAAAGCTAAAAGACAAACTTCTTTCTTAAAGTAGGGGAAGAATGAAAGGTGGCTAAAAAAAAAAAAAAAAAAAAAAAGACCTAAGAGGTCAAATGTCTTGCAAGTACAGTATTTAATATATATCTTAACATGTGATCAAAAGTTGTTTCTCATTTGCAGCTTTTTTTGCTTAAATTTTTCTTACCAAATTTTCACTCTGTTTCAATACAATCACCTACAGCAAAGAACAGTTAAAAAGTCATTAAAGGATGTATGCTGTTAAACAGAAAGAGAGAACTAGAGAAGAACTAGTCCTTAAATTAACATCATACTTTTAAAATACTTTTATTAAATTTCATATTCACAGTTGGCAAAAGGTAGGTCTGAAATCCAGAAGCCTTTCTATGAGCTCTTGAAAACTTCACCCATCAACGCTATTAGCAAGATTAAATTACAGTAACTTCCAAGTACAGAGCATTTCTCTTGTTTTCAGCATAAAGAGCTCAAGCGGACGGACTTCTTTCCATTCTAATTTCATTGCTAAGACAACCTTACAAGATGACAAAGCATTTGCAAAGTTTAAATTAAATTTAATTCTGATTCAAGTTTTTTAAATAAATTAATCCAATATTAGTGCAGTGTTTAACACCCAGCAGTAAGTCTTCAAAATTAGTAATCCCATTTGAAAAAGTCTTGCAACATACCCACTCTTTTATATACAGACAAGTTCCTTGAAGCAATAATGAACATAACTCTCCCACAATCATTCCAATAATGTGAAAAGAAAAAATAGAAATACAATTCCAAAAATACCAAAGGCCTTATGAGCTGGCTATGAAATTTAAGAAAACTTTTTTTTTAAAAAAAAAAAAAGGGGGGGGGGCGGGCCAAGAAATGAGCAGGACGTTTCACACAATTTTCTTTTGAGTGGGTAGTATATTTTCTTGGAGACCTGAACACTATAGGGACTGAAGACTCTCACAGGTTTTATGCCAGATTTCAAAATGGAGAACAGGAAATATGACTAAAAATTTGTTTTTCTTTTTGAAAACAGCCAAGAAAAACATAACTGTTCACCACTGATGAAGCTTTAGCCAACTGCTCTTATTCTCATTTATTTCTATCTCACAGGGTTCACCTTCTAGCAAATTTGAAGCATCTTCATTTACAGCAGAAAGCAGGTTTGAAGATAGCAGAGATATGGCATTTAAGGAAAATAGGATATCTTTATATTTCATACATCATATTGAGGAGGTTCTTCTATGCAAAATTTGTTAAAATAGGAAAAATAGCACCAGAATTATTTTGAAACTGACACAGGGGTGATGAATTATCAACACAATTATTATGTAGTAAACTAATCCACAGTAAACTAATCTGTAACTATATTAAAGCTTCTATATCTAGCTTTAGAAGAAGGTTATTTTGTAGTAAGGAAGAGTTATTCAAGCAAAAACAGAGATCACAAGCTTACAGGTCTCTTCTGACAATTGTTCTAAATTTAATAAGGAATTATTTATTATAAGGTACATAATTGATCCAACCCCTTCCAACTATTTTTTTTAAATAAAAGTAGATCCTCAAAGAATATGACTCTAATGAATATAAAGCATAAAAACCAAAGCTGAATTCCCAAGATAACTACTTGGGTATTCCTATTGTTAATGGACCTTTAGTACTATTCTAATACACCGTTTCTTACATACATTTATAAAAAATAAAAATAAAATAAAATAAAAATTCAGTAGCTAAAACTAAAATAAGACCTAACAGAATATTTGTCTTGTGGCTTTAACAGGTCTCCATCACATATCTTAGTTCACATGGAACAAGCCAGCATTTAAAGTCCTTTTTTTTTTTTTCCCCTCTTACAAACCCGTTTGTTACCAGATGTTATGCAGTTATATACCAAAGCTAAGGCACCAGCAAAGCAAACCTTTAGAATGGATACGACAATATGATAGCAATCACATCAGTTTAATTAATAAAATCCTGAATATCCCTTATTCTGGGAGAAAACTATTTTCTTGCAGGCAATTCTCAAAGCAGTTTACAAAGTAACCAAACGCTGATTAGCAGACCATCTCACTCAGCATTGTGCACACAGCTTTTGACAAGTGACCAAAGCTTTATGGAATGCAGGCTAAGATATCCATGTCAGAAAGTGATCTTTATCAAGCACTCTGTCACCAGAAGGAATAATTGTGTCACTCCCACAAGGGAGCACTTCACCCCTGCAGCATTCCCACAGCACCGCAGTGCATATGTCAGAGCATGCATTGGGATCGAGTACCTCAGACCACAATTATCCCACACAGATATGAATGTCCCTGCTAGCACTAACCATGACCAAGTGTTTTGAAACTGTGACATAGCCCCACCATGATGACAACAAAGCATCAATTCACATAGGCACCAAATATTGGACTTCCAAGTGAAGCCAACAACCCTGATCTGCAAAGAGAGCAGAGAGATGAAAGAGGTACATTATAAGACATGGATAGTTATCTAGATGCACTCCGCTACCCTGCAAAATGAGCATGAAATTACTGATCATCACAAGTAGTTACTACAGTGATCTGGAAACTAAAACTCATGTTAATTAAATATTCAAGGTTGCAAGGGAAGTTGTTTGTTGTCGTTTGTGTGTGTTTGTTGTTTCTTTCTATGTTAAATCCCAAATAGAATTATCACTAACAGCTCTACTGAACCTTTTTCTTAACTGGAACCTGCCAAGTAGCAGTATCATCTACAAGCACAACACAGGTTACAGATTAAGACAGCAGACAAATCAAACATTCTATGAAAGCCAAATGCATGTACTGTTTATATTCAGAGTCCTCTTTTGAGTCTTCACATATAAAAAAGCTGAGATATAATACCTCATTTTAGGAATTGGTGACAATTATGTTAATAAGGACATCTTTCCAGATAAAGTGGCTATCTTTTCAGCTATGCAAAGATATAATTGTATGACTATGGACAATTCAAAATAGGAAAAAAACTTTAACCTTCTCTTTTTCCTCTTCAGAAAGCTCAGTAAGAGGCTCTATAATTTTGTCTTCACAAGTTCATATTTCCCCAGCTTTAATCTGTACCAGTATATTCCATTTTCACCAGAAAGTTTTTTGGAGTTTATTGCAAAATATTTGGTGGGTTCACAACCCCAGCCACCTGAGTACACTAAAAAAAAAAATAAAAAAAAAAATAAAAGGGTACTTGATTGTTAATATGCTTAAAAACAAATTAAAACCCTCATGGATCAATGACTCCTTATTCCACCGGAAATCTCTATTTTTACTGGATAAAGTATCTAGACAAGCATTGCTAGAAAAATCTAAGCATGAAGGAAGACTTGGTTACCTCTACATTAGAGAAGGTTATGATCTAATTAAATTGAGCATATTCATATTCCCCTGGGTCTAAACATGTTGCTCTTCATATAAAGATGTTGAAAAATTTTCTATATTAACAATACATCACTTTGTCATCAAATACATCACTGATAGTCAATGAACATTGAAGAGAGTTTCACTGAGAAGCTGTGGTTGAATTGGCAACAGTGTATTAAAAAAAATACAGCCAAGCATTAGCTAAATGGAGACAGAGATATGGAGAGCTTGGTTTGTACCACCAAATACATGTTATTAAGTAAAGATTTAAAAAAATATATTTTACAACAAAGAAACAAACTTTACACAGAAAAACCTCATGTTTAGTATATTAAAATAAGCTGTGAACCAAAGCAAATGGTTTAAAAAACTAACAAGGGCCTCTGCCTGCAAGTTCTTCATTTTATTTCAGTCCAATTGAACCTGTGGATGGCCAGGAAATCAATAGAGACCCATGAGGTCCTACTTCTGCAAAAATTCACGCACAGTGAAGCTCAGTGGACAAAATCAAAGCTTACTAAGGCTGGTAGGAATGCTGCACTGATCTAGTAAGGGCAGGATTTCATCCTTTTAAAGGGAACTGCTTCTCAGCATGATTAGTCACATACACACAGAGGAAAAAAAGTTTGCACAATGTTAGATATCAAAGTAGTTTTAGAAATCTAGATAATATAATAATTTTGAATAAATCCAAAAATTATCGTTGCTTCCCAGAAGCTACACAGTAAATCAAGTATCTCTCTCCTAAATCAGGCTTGCCTCACGTTTATGTTTTATTGTAAAAATTAAAAACAATAAGCCTGCTGTTGACAAATCTTAGAAAGGTTAATAAAAACAAATCCAATTAACACATAATATAGATATTTTTCTATTTGTATAGACAAACACAACACAATTCTAGCAAATTATGTTCCCAACACCTTTAAAGATAAAAGTATTAATAGCAAACAAATCAACAAGCCTGTCAAGACAGTGAAATACTAAGCTAAATTCCAATACATTGTATTTTCCCACACAATCCCACTTCTGATTTTGGCACTTCTGCTTTACACTGAAGAACCTGAGGAAGTTTCCAAAATTCCCCATCCAGATAGGCTCACATATAATTTACAATGATCAGAAAATATTGCAGTTGCTCTCATTGTGCCTAGAAATAACAGTAAGACTCAGAATGATTAAAATATAAGACTACACTGGAAATCAATTCTTAACATAGCAATCAAAGGAAAAGGATGGTGGGCTAATTAGAAGCTCAAACTCTTAACAGCAACACTAATTTCATGACATTGCTCAATAACACAAATTATTTTCTATTTTTAGACACTTTATAGGATTTCTCTTTTAGCACAGTCTTGACAATATGTGTCACATAGAACACAAAACAAGCTTCTCAAGTCAAAGTGCAAAGGTCCCAAAACATGCGAATCACTTGTCTGAATACCTTGTTTTTGAATTAGAAATTTTCTGTAATTTATTCTATTTTTTGTTGTTCTGAAAGAAGCACAACCATTTCAAAACACAGGAACATTACAATGAAATTTGTGTTTTGTAAAACTCAGGCTAAAGAACGATCTGTATTAAACTTTAACAGAATTCAATAGGACTGGAGTCCTAAAAAAATCCTTTTAAAAAAAATAAAGATCATTTCAAAACAGACTTCTAGTGAAAGCAAAAATGTAGTGTGTATGCAAGATGCCATAAAAGTAAGCTTCAGACACACTGGATTCTAACATTCCTCCACAGATGAAGTATAGCACAGACCACAACAATGCTTGCTCCACAATACCCAGAAATCAACATCTGCGATCTTCTGAGATGCTTCCCTTTTCATACAATATTTGAGTCCTATGCCAGCAGTTATTTCCATAAATGTGCAATTATTTTTAGTGATATAGATTTCATTTTCAGGTATCAAGACTGGGAATGAGTATCAATGGACCAAAAGTACCTTACTGTCAGGCCAAACAGATGGTAGTTACTTAGACGAATAACAAAGAAACAAGTGGTTATCACACCCCTAGAATCCTCCATCTACATAAGAAAAGAAAGAAAACAGAAAAAAGGAACCATGTGAAGTAACATTACTGTCCATTCAATATCAGCTGTCGAGGTGGTTGCCAAAATAACAGTCTTAGGTCACTGAATTCATTGTGCTGTGGATAACGGCCAATCAAACGATGCCCGTTCTTCTGCACACTTGGAACTACACATTCTTTCTAACTCTTCTCAAACTGAGAAATTAAGAACATTCCCACCTGAAATACCCCACTAATTCACAGGAACAAAGCCTACAGAAAGAGAATCATTTTTCTTTATATGCATACCTGCCTCTAGCCACAAAATAAACTATGCCAATGAAATCTAGGAGTTAATAAATAAACAAATAAATAAAACAAGCAAATGCTCATCCCCCAGATTGGCTTATCTTACATTCAAATTAGGACAAGCTGCAAAGCTAGTTATTATTTTAATATGTAAAAGTGACTTTACAACAGTATTAGTCTAATGGAATGTCTCACCACAGACTATAGATTGGTGTCCAATAAAAAGTGTGAGCGTTATATATGCACATACATATTTGCAGGACTAGAGCTTTATAATTCATCATGCCATTTCTACGTCATTCTCCCATTGAACCTCTAAATATATTTAAGGTTATATGGAACGCTAATATTCAGTTCCAAATACAGTATTTAATGACATTTATAATCTCTAAATCTTTGGAGAAATGTTATTAACTGTTCAAAGTTGATAGCACAAGCAAACATCTTTCACCCAGGTTTTTGGAAATATGACTGTTTTCAGCAGAGCATCAGCTAACTCCACTCATATCCTACTTCTTCCTCTTTTCCTTAAATTACGTCAAAAATAGAAGAGCTTACAAACAGTTAAAGGAAATTCATTCCAATATCAGTTTAGGGCCAATTCTCCACTGAAAGAACACCTGTTTGACAAACTTACCACTTTTTTGAGATAAAAACATTTTTCACCTAGCCTGACTATCTACATACCCTGGTATACTACAGAAAAGCCTAGGTCTACTAGGTATACTACAGGTCACCTAGGTCTTAAAAGGGGGGAACCATCTCTCTCACTTTCAAAAGAGCTTTTGAGGTACATCAGAAAGGTTCAAAGTTTAATTCAGCACTACTTCCTAGAAGAGAGCCATTTCTTTGGAGGAAGAAAAAAAAGCATAAAACAGCCTACCATCAAATGCACTGAAATTAACACATTTAATATTGCAACCCTCCATATGCAAATTTCTCAGTCCTTGACTTCTCCTTTATTCTAACAGGCAACTGAGTATATCAAGGAGGTGAAACAAAAGATGTATAAGGTCATTTTTAAATCCTACTGACCTAGACTAAGATTTCCACTGGGGCTCCTAGAAGTAGGAGAGCAGAGGAAAGAGCAAGTGTCAGGTGGGTGTGCTTCAGTGTCTGAAATGTGATGATTGACCTTACATCCTTCTCTGTTTTAAATCTAGGAAAAAAATAATCTCCTCACCGTATGAGCAAAAGTTCTAATGCATAATATTTAGATTAACCAATAGTACCCTCAATCATGTAGAAGAGGAAAGAGATCATTTTTCAAGGCTAATATATAACCACACACAAACACACCCCACTAAATTAGCAACAAATGGTCTTACTGATTTTGGCCAAGATAGGCTTCCTGATAAGATTTTCCTTTAAAAAAAAAAAAAAAAGAAAAAAAAAAGCAGCTCAATTTAAACACTTATCTTGTTCCCCTGATGTAATACAGCTGAAGTTCATGCTCTGGTTCAGTCAAATCTAATAGTTTTAACTTAGTTTCATCCATTACTGGTCCTAACAAGATGTATTCAAAAGTGTATTTACGTTTGCTTTATTCTATTGCATGAAGTTAGGGAAACACATCTGGGTAGCATACATTCTAACCACACTGCAGACCAAAAATCTAGATAAACGTTTTGTCTGGAGGGATGACTACATAAATAGGCCAAATTTTACAACAAATTCACTCTGATGTTTCAAGTGGGTGGAGCTCAGAAACATGACCTAAAAGATACAGTTACATCCTCTGAAAGAGTAGCAACCCTCTCTTCTTTTAATGTCTGCTGAGAAAAAATGAGAAGCATTCCTTAGGAGTGATGGCAGAATTCAAAGTGAATGAAATGATAGGAACCTGAGGAAAAACATTTCCCTATTTCAGCTCATATTCATAACTTTTTCAGGGCAATCTCCAGCGCTTGCCTCCACCTTTACCAAAACTGCCTTGGAGTCTGATTAGGGGACTGTAGAGAAGGATGGTATTCAAGAGTAACACTGTCAGTGTCCACAGCAGAATTCAAATTGCATGGATAGATTCTCTGTAACCAACGTCCTCATAGCTGATCAACATGTCAAAAATTAATAAATGATGAAATATATAAGTAGATAAATCTTTGTATCAGGTGCAGAAAAAACTTAATGAGCTCAATATACCATGTAAGAAAGCAGACAGCTGGTGCTTTGTTAAATGATAGGACTGGAGAGAATTACTAAGCACCATTCCTGTGGGAAGAAGTACTAAAGAAAACCCAATGAGTAATGAGAATATGAACCAAACATTACACTCTTCTTTAAATGGAAAAACTCTAAGGGAAAATATAAAAGAAAAACAATTTCCCAAAGGAAATAACTCTATTGCAAAGCTCGCCCTTAAAGGAACTAGAGGAAGAAATGCCTGCTACTCTAATGGGACAAAGAAACTATGAAGAACCAGAAAAAATATGAAGCCTTGCTTTCTTTTGGAACAAATACAGGAACAAAGCTGTTAAAAAACAGAGTGAGAGATCCACAAAGACCTTAGGATCCTTTAAGATGAGGGGTTAGCCTCCCTTACTTTTCTCTGTGATCTCTGGAGAGACCACAGCTTTTTCTTTTTTTTTTTTTTTTTCTTTTTTTTTTTTTTTTTTCCCCACCCTCCTCTGGGAAAAATACCTAACTTTCACTGCCTTTGACTCATGAAGACCATCTGTAGTTATTGGAGAGAAAAGGAACTCTAACAGCCATAGAAGAAAATTGTGTTTGCAGTTAGCTTATGCTTTGTTCATCCACAGCATAACAAATCAAGAGCCACCTATTCAAGAGATATAAAAAAGTTAAAGTTAAAGTTAAAGTTAAAGAAAGCTTTGTCATTGACTTCATGAAATATGAGATTTCACACAAGGAAAAATTAAGTGAAAAATGTAAACTAGTAAGATATGTTTCCACCAGTGCATAATTCTAGTTATTTTTAAACTAAAACAAACTTGAACTTTAGCAGAGTCACCCTGATGTGATGCTTCACTTGATAAAAAGTAGCTGCATATTAACACGCACAAACCCCAAGTTAATATTCAGCATTTTCAACATTTGAACTTCACTACCATTATCAGGAGTTATTATCAAGAGTACTGATAGACAAAATCCCTTTCAAAATGGCAAGGAGATACTTCTGTCAGTAATTATCCCTACTAATTGGAAACTGCCCTCTTTCATTTAGTCTTTTCTAGTGAGTGCTCCTCTTATCTGTTTTTCTTTATGTGCTATCAGCCAGTGCCTCTCTCAGTTCACCTGCTACTTCATTTAAAAGTCTTTCCCCTCCATAATCACTTGTTTTATTTTCAAATCTCTTCCAATTTTCAACATGTTCCAACTGGGTACTTCTTAATTTCTTTGTTACTAATCTTGAAAAATTTGCAAATATTTTTATTTTCCTTTGGTCACTTGATATATCTTCTAATGGTAAAAGGGTTAGGAGTATACATGATGTATACCAGAATGTCAAGATATTCCTCTATCATTATTCATGTTCATGTTTCACATATAACAAATTAACAGATTTTATGTGAAGGTATTATTCGAACCTGTAATCCATTCATAGCTCGTTGCAAAACAGTGTAGCTTTAGCTGTCTTATTTATCTTCAAGAACCCTATATCTTTCATTTCATTTAGTGGTGATTTTGAAAAATATTATCTATAGCTAAAACAGTAGAAATAGGAGACAACTGGGGTAGTTACCAAAGAGAATTCTGAACATACAGCTTTTTTTTTTTTCCTTAATCACTGCATAGTAAAATTCAATAGCATATAATAATTAAACAAAATATATTTGAGTAAACATAGAAAGGAATGTAAACCAAAATCTTGTATCTTTCCATCAATACATATTGATTAATTATGTTATACACCTACATGACTTTCAACACAATTCCATTTCCGCCATTCCATTATCTTACCCAGAATTAACATCAGGCCAACGTTCTTACACTTACCTCAGTCTTCCTTTAATTCATCTGAACATCAGCTTTATCCAGTTCTGTGGAACCCCCTTCCTTTGTCACACCTTATTAACCTTCCTTGTATAGGAAATTGTTTGCCCAAACATTTAAAATTTCTATATATCACATAAACTGAGGATTTTTAGAGGTTTTTCACAATGTTTTATACTCTCCTTTGTGACTACTGGAAACCTATTACATCATTTGATAGGAACACAACTTTTCCCTTTAGAACCACAAAGAACACATATTCAATATTTCTGCTTCTTGAAGTTACTACATTATGTCACAGGAAAAAAATATTAAAGCAACACTTCTAAGGAAAGAAGTGTCCGATACGAATACAGTCATCTCAGGTGATTGGAAATTTTCAGATTCTCGATGATTTGAATTCAAAATAATGTTCTTACAGCCCTGTTTCTGAGAAATGGGTCCTCATTTTGACCCTTAAAAATGCATTTCAAAACCCATCAAATAAGGCTAGAGGAGAAATATGCTATTAACTAACTAACTTAAATAGGCAGGGGATCAAGTAGGTTTCTGCTCTATTGTGCTATGATCTTTTATCCCTATCTTCTGCTCTCAGTCTGATGCTGCTTCAAGACACATAAATACCTCTACACAAAAGAAAACCCACACCTGCACTAATCTTAAGCTTAGAGCTTTTCCTTCGACCTGCATCACAAATTTAATTATGACAACAGAAATAGCTTGTAAATATTATAGTTTCTATTTCTTTCCATTCCTCTCTGCTTCAAGAACATCTGATGCTGCAAGTTCAATAAGCAAAATATCCACCCATTTTTAATTGCTTTACAGAGTATTAGTTGAATGGTCTTGAATCTGAATAATTAACCCAAACGAACAGTAAAGTCATTTACAATTCATTTTTTAAAGAGTTCAGTTTACATACACAGAAAACAGATTTTACTAGCAGTGTGTTTTTAGATGTCATGCAGTGAGAAAACTATCTTTGTACGTATACAATATTTTAGCATGTAAACACATTGTGAAATGTGTCTAAAAGCACCGTTGGATTTTTTATGACTATAATGGTGATACTTGTAAATTTGCTTCGAGATTGTTGTACTATCATACAAGGTCTTGTGTGGCTGCAATTAAACCTTCCACTATACACTCTTCAAGCTTCTTATTTTATTTTGAAAGTTTCATGTAAACTGGAAGCGCTCAGGAATGTTTGATGTTCCACAGCAATATATGATCACTCAATAGCTGTTTGCCTCTCAGTAAGGATCAGACTTGTTTATAATGTGTGGCCCTCTAAATTGGCAGGGATGCTGTTAAACTTGTCAGGATTTGTCATGAAAGTTAAGATTTTCAGGATTCAACCACTAAGGATTACTGGATTTTATTACCCACAGCTAGGGACAACACTGGATAGGGTATTTATAGAATAGAATATTTATAGAATTGGATAATTCTATAGACAGAAAATATGTATATTCTATATAGAACGTATATAGAATAAAATATTTTTAGGGAGGTGTTGTTTTTTGTTTGTTTGTTTGTTTTAGGGATGTATCTTCTCTTCTGAAAACTGCTCTCTTGAGAAAGAAATTAGCATTTAATTTAAGCAATTGTCAGGCAAAACATGGGACTTTTCTGTCTGGTCCTATTCCTAGTCAATTTTAGGAGTCAAACAAGAAAGGAGCTTTTTTTCTATATCCCATTACAACTACTTCTGTTCATGTTTAAGTACTTGGTGATCTGACAATAGGCACCAATATACTTGTCAAAACAAATACTTTCCACATATGACTTGAATTTGATCCCCGTAATTGAAAAGCCAATACATTAATACACAGTACATGTATTATATGGGTAGCAATAAAAGCATATGTTTTTGTAATATCTTCACCCCTGTCTATTCAACCTTAATCTGATTGTTTGGCAACCCATGAAGTCATTTTAATGTAGAAATGCCCTATTTTAAAAACAAACTGAATTATTTAATCTTTTTCCATAGTATAGACTAAAAAACGTTATATTGTTTTAGTTAAGAACTAACAGAAAACTGAAAGTTTTGTGAAACACTAACTGAACTAATAGAAAACTAAGAGGGAAGTGATTGTCCCACTCTACTCTGCGCTGGTGCGGCCTCACCTCGAGTACTGTGTGCAGCTCTGGGCACCACAGTACAAAAAGAATATAAAACTGTTGGAGAGTGCCCAGAGGAGGACTACGAAGATGGTGAAGTGCCTAGAGGGTTAGGAGGAGCGGTTGAGGTCACTTGGCCTGTTCAGCCTGGAGAATAGGAGGCTGAGGGGAAACCTCATTGCAATTTACAGCTTCCTCGCTAGGGGGAGTGGAGGGGCAGGCGCCAACCTGTTCTCCTCAATGACCAGTGATAGGACCCACGGGAATGGTGAGAAGGTGAGGTAGGGGAGGTTTAGGCTAGACATCAGGAAGAGGTTGTTAATTGAGAGGGTGGTCGCACAGTGGAACAGGCTCCCCAGGGAAGTAGTCACTGCACCAAACCTGCTGGAGTTTAAGACGCGTTTGGACTGTGTCCTTAGTCACATGGTCTGAACTTTTGGGTAGACCTGTGTGGTGCCAGGAGTTGGACTCGATGATCCTTATGGGTCCCTTTTTTCATATGGGTCACTTTTTTCATATGTTAGCCTAACATTATAGCCTGAATTTGTTCTCATTCTAATTCAATTTGTAATTGCTTTACAGTGTATTAGTTGAATGGTCTTGAATCTGAATAATTAATGCAGCTAATTTTTATTCTGGCTTATTATATTTTGTAAATATTAAATAAAGTTCTTCATTTAATAAAGGTATGATGCCCAGTTTTGCCTAAGATCACTTAACTATCATACAATGTAGCACCAAGACTTAAGAGCAGTTTTATGACTTCATTTGCATAAGTGCTATCAGTTCCTTATCAAAAATTTGGCATACAAGTCTAATTAAATCAATTGCAAAGAAAGGATGGCTTGATTTAAAATGAAAATACAAAACATATCAAAAGCATAAAACATATAACCTACATCATACATGACTAAAGGCTATACTAAAGTATGACCATCAGATTTTTTCTGTGTGCAACACAAGTAATATTTATGAAAATACGTCAGAAAACATACATAGAAAAACTATTGTCTAAAGATCATAAAGGACAATTTCATAACCAATCATCAGAATAAAATGACCTTTCTAATTCTAATTTCTAATTCTAAATCTTTCTAAAGATTCTTTCTAATCTGGTTTCCATGTCTCCAAGCCAGTGAAAATTATAACTCAATCTCTAACTTTTCACTGCCACGTTGTTCTGATGATTGTGAACACAGCCATACGAGAACTGCCAGTGAACTTCAAGTAGTACATTGTGCAATTCAATCTCTTAAGCTGAATGTGCATGCTAATAAAAAACCTGGAAGTAATTCAAGAAAGCAATTTTCATTGGTGCATATTAAAATGTAAATTGCAGGAGATTAGTCTAACAACTCACAGCTAGTGACCTTAAAATAATTTGTGTCTAATCCTCACTTAATTTAAAACCAAGTACTTTAATAATCAGACTCTTTATCAACCATTTTCCCCTATCAACAAGTTTTCTCATAATGCCCATGCTATCCTTCCATAGTGTTGATTTTGGAAAATTTTCCCTTCAATAGAAATTTTGGTAGTACAGGGGCAACCCTAAGAAAAATAATACTTTCTGACTGAATTATTTTTGCATTTAGGTGCATTCATGCCATCAGCATAACTTTTTCTATATTTTTAAACCTTAAGAATTTGATTCAGCAGAAACATTATGAGCTCTTCACTTCTCAGGTGGAGAAAAATAATGTCACCAGGCACATTTTCTTCTTTGTTCTGGTTAGTAGTATTACGATTGTTTTAGCGAGTATTTTAACAAGTATATTCTTGAATCCGCAACTTTATCTTAACATGTCAACAAACCCTGCTCCCCATGGAAACAAAATATAAAAGACTAACTTGACATCTTTAACAAAGGCTCCATCCTTCAAAGACACTAGGGTGAAGGAGCAATTTAATTAAGATAGGAAAAGAAGCTGCCAATCAAATTTTAAAACACCATTCATTAAATAGCTAATAGATAAAAAGAGTGCCACAATTTCTGGAATCCAATCTCTTTCACTGCTGCGAGCAATACCTTGCTGAACACAAATTGCTAAAAGGATTGACATAATATATTTTGGGGGAGGGGTGGGATTAGAAATGTTCACATATTCCAGCGATTCACTCTTCCATAATGCCTGCAAAGTAACTCTGGTGTGTTCCCCTTGGGCAAACACCTGTTTACGAATTGGGACATATCATTAAAAGTAACTTCACCTTCTTTTAATGCTCTATGCTAAATTCAGTGCAACTCATTTGGGTTATACCAGACTAGCATTCCATTCCCATGTTCTGGACAATTAATTGCAACCTTCCTTTTGACTCCTTATCTAAGGTGTTTAAAACAAGGAAAGAGACAAACAGCTTTCAGATTTTCCACCAAAAGAAATGGTGCAAACAACCTAGTTAACACACATACATACCTTCAAAAACCTAAAAATAAATGAAGCAAGTTATGAAATCATGAAGTATACAGCACTTCTTATTTACTCATTGATGATGTCATGCAAATTAATAGAGGAACTTAACGTTTCTAAAATACCGAATGATTAACATGTCAGCACAGAGTAGAGAAAACATTCCACACTGAAACATTACTAGAAGGACTGAAAAAAGCCTCGTGTCATCAACAGCATTTTTGCCAGATTCAGGTATGCACATTTCTTGGAACAGAAATCTACATTCTCTAGGTTTTGCTGGAAATTGTACTTAACCAATTCCAAGAAATACTTAAAAAGTAAAACAGCAACACATCTATTTCTTTGAACACCATCTTTAAAAGACGTGTAAAATCAGAAACCTATGTCATTAATATCTAAGCTTATTAAGTACAATAGACTGATATTCAGATGTACCAAGTATTTTCCAATAATTTCAACTAGAGGATATGACCACTCTAAGCAGCTGAAAGTTCATTGTTATTTTAAGTATTTAAATGACTTGTAGGAACCTATAGTAGAACATGTAAATGAGAAAGTGTCCAGACTGGTACTTTAAGTATAAAAAAAAAAAAATATTACCATACATTCTCATTTCTATTATTGCTATAAGTCCTCTCTTCTTTCAGTTGTTCTGTATAACTGTAGATAAGAGCAGTTAGCATTAACACTGTAAAAAACGATAGGACATTATAAACACATACCATGTTTTAGCTGTAGTGGACCACATCCTGGTTTCTAGGCAGATGTTTGCCTTCTGCTAACATAAACTGCATACCATCTAAGCCAAAATGGGGTTACTTCCTCCATCACTTGCTCCAGTATGTGACTTCAAAGCACAGAAGCCAGCTTTGTGCCTGTAAACTTCCCTACCACTCTGCCCAATTGGTCTCTATTGTCCTGGTGAGCACAGCATGCTCTGCTAGTGCCCCATAGAGCCCACAAGCTGCTTCACAGCACACAATGCCTGCAGATAGTCCCAGCTGCCAGCAACTCAATGTTCTGTTGAGGACAGTGGGGAGCCCATGCTGTCATGTCGTCACCAGAAACTATTTTTGAGGCAGCTCAAAATGATTCTAGATTCTATGGTTCTAGACCTTCAGAGATGATATATGTCCTAGCTAATGCTGTCGTTTTTTTCCTCAAGCTTTATGTAAGGCCAAAAAGAGACAAAGATTGCACACTCAATAATTTGACTATTAAGACACTATATTGATCGATTAGTTTATGCCTAACTAAATTAGTAATAAAAAATTTTAGTAATTTTATTTTACTAATGGAAATATTAATTATAAAAAAAACACTTTTTAGAACTGAGAAAAATAGTGCAAGGCCATTTCTTAAATGCACCCAATAAAACAAGCCATCAAAAAAGTGAAGATTCATTTTAAAATGTATTCTCAATAATATATATATAAGAGTTCTGTATGATTCAAGAATATTTCAGAATAATAGTCAAATTAGAGAAATATTTACTTTATATTACCCCTATAATGAAAAATCATTGCTTGAGTTGTGGGACTACCAAATAAAGGATACTTCTGTTAACATAATTCATATAATTCCATAAATGTTTATTCCAAAGGATTGCTATTCTGTAACTTCAGATCCCCTCTCCACCATAGCCATACTAGACAATTTAAGTATTTCAGAAGAAAATAAGGGTGACTATGACCGCTTGGCCCTGTTACCTCCAAATTATCTCCTATTACCAAAATGAAGCACATTTATGAAAACTACAGCAAAGTATTACATTAACAAGGACTTTTCTTGCTCTTTATTTAAGATATTCCTCTTATTTGATGATAACAGCCAATTACCAGTTTCCCAGTAATACTGACATAACCAATTCATCAGTCACACAGGCACCTTGGATTATCCCATCACTCTAGAAGCCTTGACTCAGAAGCCTGACCGCTGCTGCAGCCTGCTTAAAGTCAGATAATTAATCTCAACTCACAACTTAAGAGGGGTAAATTTCAAAAGATATCTACCTGAATCAAATTAACAACTAGACATTCACTTTCTTATTTGAAGATCATTGAGGCTGACCCACCTGTCCTAAAGCTGAACTTTCAGAACTGAGCTAAACTATGTCAAGGCCAGGGGAGTTTTGAGGGACAGTATTCTTAAGTTTGCTTATTCCCCTTGCTCTAAAGAACATAAGAAAAGCCTCCCTTACTCTGAGAAGAAACAGTATATATACCTGAAGTGACTATATCCTCCTAACCTAGTTATAACCCCGCGGAAGAAAGTCATGTCTGTTTTGAAAAGAGATGCTATAGCTGATTATGCAAGAGTTCCTAGTACATCTCAATGTAAAATATAATTCTTTAGTCCAAAATTGTGTGTATTAAAATAACTTTTCATTGTAGATTAGGACTGAACATACTGAAAACCAGAAGTAACACATGTAAAGAGCAGCCTGAGAGTAGTAACTTTTCGTGTAAGTATAGCTACCACTGTAGCATAGATCCATACATTAATTCCTCTTAGACTACCTCTGCATACAAAAATGAAAGCTGGGGAGAAAGCAGGGGGTGACCTTTCACTATTTCAGTTCAGAAAATATGTTTTTTTAAAAACTACAGACTGAAGGTTCTTAGCTGAATTCTTAGAATTATTCTACATTATTAGACAAGTCTTATAAATTTATTAAACACAGATGTCTATAACTGTTCTCCTTTGAAATGAATGTTGAGTACTATAGCAAGGATGTAGACTCTTCACATAAGACCTATTCAAGCTGTTGAAATCGTTGAACTTCACTCCAATACTGACCATCTGAACCATACCATTTCCCTCCTGCACTTCTAACCTGAGTATCTTAGGTATATCTTAGGGAAACAATGTCAGCTTGTTTTTTGTTTCTTTAACTACTCAATAATATAAAAACGAAGGGGGAAGCCACTTGCAACTGATTTTGTTTTGGTAGCTCTAATTAATTAAATCATAACTCCACTTTCAGAATCCCTGGAAATTAATAAACCTCAAAGAATGTACCACTGGGGGCAAGAAATTGCAGTAGGAAATGTAGGAAATGCTGTTTGGAAGTGTGGTCTGTGAGTTTAGCAATGAATCATTGTGTAAATGTAAGACTGGATACAGTGGGAAACTACAAGATTCTGTCCTGAATATTACATTTCACATTTTCATTTGTCACCTAGAGCATGGAATATAAAATATAACTAGAGAGTAACACAGTACACCACATCATAAGGGCATGTCAAAGAAACTCTGAAATAATTTTGAAGGAATAGCTTAAAGTTAGCTATGCAACAGAAGCAAGGAAAATAAAGTATTGCATTTAGGCTGAAATAATTAACTGTGTAATATAGGGATGATATGTCTAGGGTATGTAGCAGACCCGCAGAAAAGGATCTCAGTATTACAGCAAATCAAAACCTGAAGGCAATTCAACAGTATTTTGCTGTTGTAAGAAAATTAATTAATTAATTAATTAATTAAAAAAAAAAAATGAAAGCATTGTTCTGCTCTGCTGGAAATAAGTTACCATGAAAGGACTAAATATTAAAATGAAAGACTTGGTTCACTGACACTAATCATTTCCATGTAATGCCAAGCTTTTCCCTCTAGATTTTTCTTGACATCTATGTCTAATTTGCTGTGCTGTAGATTAGGCAAAGTTACCTGCAAAAATGAGATAGGTAGAACATATGTTAGAGTTTTAGATTAATAATGGTGTGTGTGTGTGTGTGTTAAATCCTCTGCTTGCACAGTTTAACTGCAAAGTATTACAATAGCCACACAGAAAAATCATTTTGCTATCTGTACCCAAGAGTTACACCAAGTACTTCTGAAATGGACATTGTGCAAAAAATAAAAAAAAATAAAAAAAAAATAGTTTAAAAACTTTTTGTCTTACTATTTGCCAGTAACTAGCACAAATATTTAAACCAATTTTTAATTAAAATGAAATACTAATACCTTGGGATAAAGCAAAAGAAATAAGGAGTTGTGTTCTCCAATGTGCCTGATCCCTGTCCTCTTGGTGTTCATGCTGTCTTTCAGCAGCACAGCTCTTGGGATAGTCCCAGATTTCAACAGAATTGAACTGAGGTACCAACACTACACCTGTAGTCATGGGAACCATGTAGCGAGCCCTGATTTATCTATTTCCACGAATACTCTGAGCATCACCCTTTATAAGGTTCTCATGAGTAACTGGTATCTATATCCTCAGAGGAGGATCTTAGAAAAACAAAACCAAAAATCTAAGTACAGATGGCACAAGAGTCACTATCCACTACATAAACAGGTCGGTCAGACACAAAACAGCCCTAGCCCAGAAATTTTACCTAGGTGCTTTTGGCCCTGTTGTAACCCAGACTCTCACTGGGAGCTGGTAGCTCAGGCACTGAGCTTCTCACCACGACTTCAGGATTGCAGCACAACCAGAATGAACTCACATCTGGCTGTAATATAACCTACCTAAATTCTCAGAAGGCTATTTCTTAAGCTGAGACAGTATCATTGCCAAGCCAAGAATCTTGCCCCATGGCTGCAATGTTGAAATGTAAGATATATGATTGTAATCTTAATTGTAACTTGCATCTCATCATTATTACTGGGGGAAGAAAATATCTCAGTGTTGAAAAACACACAACTCTCTGCCATTAATTCTTCATAAGCTAAAAAACTAGAATAAAATCTCACACGTCAGTCTCAAATGATAGATTAAAATGACAATGCAAATTATCAAAAGAACTCTACTCCATACATAAAATTCCAAATTACATAATACATTAGATCTAAACAAAAGGAGGTACAATATACAACTCATCTATGGAGACATGGCTGTCCCACCTGTTTTACTACGAACACTTCATTCATTCGTATGTAAAACATCTGAAATATTCTAGAAATCAGTCTTAATTTATGCTGCTGGAGGTATGCTGCAGTTGTCTTTAAAACCTCTGGATTCTTATATACATATGAATACATTAATTAAGATATTCCTGCGCACACTAAACATGTAACATACTACACACACATTAGATGTACCTCCACACTTCTGCTACACAAAGTAAGTACCTTTAATAGGTATGAGAAAAGTATGCATTTCCTGTACACTTTCACAAAATCGTCATGAAATTTATACTAATCAAAATTTACATTAGTTTTCCTGAGGTTTTCTCCTGATTTTCCTATTTAGCAGGGCATACCACCTATACTAAATAGAAGTGGCTCTTTTCAGTGAGGACCAAAGTAGTTATGATACAGATTTTTCAGAACGAACTGTTGCATAATGAAATTAATATGCATAGAGTACTCTCTCTTAGGGCTAGTATTCTGCTGCCAGAACAAGGGAGGCCCACTTATTTAGCTGACCTCCCATCCTGAGAGGTATTAGGACTCCTCCTCCAACTACTGAGTCTCAGTTCTGGCATAGCTCCAGTGCTGCACTCGTTTCATAAACGTGCTTTCAGAGCCAAGACATCTGCGTACATCAGTGATATACAAGTTATAAAAGGAGTGTTTATATCCAACTTCAGTATAATGTGGAAGTTTAGCAGCCACAAGACAGCTTTATACAGCAACTAGACCTTACTTAAAGGCTTCATTGTACTTCCAGTGACAGTACTCAGCAAAATAACTAGAACTCTATAAATTAATTACGCTTTCTTCTAATAATTACTAAACTCTCTTGGGTTTACATATAAGATGGCCCAAACATCAGAAAACATGGCAGGATGCCCAAAGACTGATTTAATAGTTATCCCTGCTGATCAGTATTTCCCATTATCATCATTCACTGCACGGAACTAGAAAGCAAGTTTCAAATCACACAAAATGTAGCAGTGCAGCTGCTGAGCAGCACAGGTTTCTTGGACTGCATTGTCCCAAGGGTCAGCTCTCTGATGTGGTACCTGATGAGACTGAAATTCTTTCATGCCCGTGAATCTTTTTCCTAACATGCCTTCACAAGCCTTACAGCTATATGGAAGCTTACCTCATGTGCTCGTGATATTCCCATATTTGCAGATCTTAGGTCCTCAGACTCCAGAGATTTCAACCAAATTGACAACTTTAGACAAAGAAGTGTAATTTACCTTATGACAGTCAATGCCATGAAAGCATGAAAGAATGACTACAAAATTCACATAAAGAATTAAATGAAGTCAGCTCTTCAGTTTTAATCCCTTATTGTTCAGTTTTCCTACATGTATCATTTATTTACTCTGGTAAGACCAGAAACTAGTATGTGGTGTACAAACACCATGTACACTAATTCAACTATTTTCCCGTTGTCTTGAAAGGAATAAAAGACTAATATTTTCAAATCTCTGTTTAGCTCTTTTAGATACAGTAAGGGAATATACTGCTTGCCTGCAAGAATGAATTACTCATCTTCTGAATAAAGTTAGACATACAGAGAGCAACTCATACTTACAAAATCCATTGTTACAGTGTTTTAAAGAAGTCATTACCATGAGCTGAGAGTGCAACGATATTTTATCTTTCATTAGTATCTAAATCTGGGTAGAAAACCCACAAATGTTAATAGATACACCTAGATAGGTACCATATTGGGAAAGGAATGCATGAGTAAGGAAGGAAGAAAATACCTGGAGAGAAAAAAACAAAAAGCAGCACTGGTACCTACTCTTCCATGGAACTGAGACTACCTGCTTATTCTAGCACTCCCTTACAAGCCATGTCCACTCACCTCATTACTTTAATCTAACGCTCTTGCTCTCGTTTGCTAACATTTCTCATTTTAGATTCTTAAATATGTAATCTACCAAAATAAGTAGTGAAACGTATAGGAGTACATCTTTAAATGAGTTAAAATAGAGTGGTGTCGGGACTTTACTGATCTGATAGAACAATCTACATAATTTTTGCTGACTACGAACAAGTCATTTTATATTCTAGTATTATCTATCAATCTTCCTTACTTTTACTTTTCTTTTAAAGCTTTTAAGACCAGATTCTCTGGGACTTTGACTACTTTTCAGTAATAAGATGAAAAGCAGAAGCATACTGTACCAGTTTGGAAAGGCTTGTAGATAACTTTATTTCTTCATAATAGCTAGCAAGTACATTCTTCTTCCTTTCATCTGAAAGGAAGTAGCATCCCACTGCTACTTGTGTCTTCCTATCACTTTCTGCACACATACCCCAGATTCCCTGTCTCTTGGCTTTCATATTTTCCTGTATTAATTTCTCTTCACTGCACGTGTTCCCTTGTGCAGATTCCAGAATTAAACATATGTGCAATACAGCAATGTCTACCCCCTTACCCATTTATACTCATGGACAAATATCTGAAGAGATAAAGCAGGCCTAATCTAAACATTTTACATGAACTATGATATCACTTTTAATAGGTAGCGTATGTTTAAAAATTAAGATTTTGATCATAGCTCTTTTTTGCAAAGTTTGTCAGCAAACATTGCCAAATAAATTGTCTTTTTCAGATGGTTCACAACTTAATGAAGATTTGGCAGCTCCTTTTTTTTTCCTCCCTGCTTCACTGAATGTCACCAAGATGGTAAACTCTCCTGGCTTTTCCACAATGAAAAAAAATATACCTTAAATGTGAAATTCAGCTCATTATTAACTGCAAAGCTGTAACTGTCTCCTTTAAAAGTTTTATCCCCTCTTTAGATATATCTAGTGTTAAGGCAAGTGCAAATAAATTCAGAATTCTTCAAGAATACAATATACAGTACACAAAGCTTCTTCTGTGGTCAATAGTCAATACATTACATTTTCTGAGACAGCTCTACAGCCTCCTTTTCATAATGCTTTACTTGTAGAGAAGAAAAAAAAAAAAAATCCTGTCAAAGAGCTCATCTGCTAGCACTGCAATGAATACTGCATTTTTAACTACAAGATGAATGTAGTGTGAAATGAACACAGGTATCTATGATCCTCCCAACTCCAACCATAGATGTGTTATGAATATTTAAATAAACATCTGGATTCCCTTTAGAATTTAGCTGGGAAAGGAGTGTTATGCTGAGAATAGTGGATTGGGAACAAGGATTCAAAGATATTTCTAATGCAAGAAATAACTTCTTACATATTTTTTTGTATCTCTGTAATGAACATAAAAATGTTTCTATGCAACAGCCTGAAAAATATAATTAACTGAAAAGTGCAGATTAACATTTCCATTTTGCAGAACATCTGGCAGCTTAAAATCTTAATGCAGACACAGAGTATTGAAGCTTTCCATTAGAATTTTCAAAGTTATTCAATTTTCCAGCCATTAAATTTTGTGGGTTTGGGTTTTGAAATTGTCATACTCTGAATATGGACAAAATATGAAATAATTTAAAGAACAAGAATATAAGGAATGGAAAATAATTCAAATGAAATATCCATTTATCTTAATTTCAAAACATTACGTTTCCAATTTTCTTTTAGTCTTATGGAAATACAAATTGAAATTTCAAAACAAAAAAGAAATCTAGGCTTATGAAAGGTAAGTGTTCCATGTATAAAATGTTTGAATAGAACATTATGACAAGAACAAATAACTTTGAAGACTTGGAAACTAACAAGTAAACAATCTAATTTTAGTGAGCATTAGTCGGCGTTTTCCTGTAAAAATATATTTTGTCCATAGAAATTCTAAATAGCTACAGAAAAGATAAATAATGAACTCCAGAATAATCAATAATGCTATATGTGTAGGGAAAATGAAAAAAGCGAGACAATTAAGTGCAGTGAAAGAAAAGAAAGCAGAAAAGCAAAAGCAAGATAACAGGCAGTCATATCTACAGAAGACACTTAGGATGCCAGGAGAAAAGTGGCTTCTAGATAGCTGAGGTATTAAGAAAAAAACTGGATTGAAATAAAGTTGTAAAAGAAAATATAATTAAAGTAATAAGATAGCTTCCAATTCAGACTCCAAATATTTTAATAACTATTTTCTTCAGATGACAACCTGTGCTATGAAATCACTGAAAGGTATCAATAAGTATTCTTTCAATATATCGATAATATTGAGCTGGAGGGAAAAAAAAAAAAAAAAAAAGTATCGATATGGCAGTAGCAACAGCTTTAAAACACTTATTTCAAAGTTTAGCCTCTACTATTTCATCCATAGCAATGAACGCCTCTACACCTACATTTCAGACACTAAGAAAAAAAAAAAAAACAACAAACAAACAAAAAGGAACTAATTGTAAGAAATCTCCATAAAAACTCAGATACTCCTAAATCTCCTCATGAGCCGACTTGATTCAATTCTTCTAGCACCACTTCTGCATAACTTATTAACAATCCTCACACAGACTTCTCCCCCTCCCCTCCCCCTCACCTCTGACTGGAATATCGATTGACACATCAGAAAACTAAGTCTTGTATTTAACTTAACATCTTTTTTCATCAGCTTTTCTTTCACTATTGTAGAGAAAGACTGTAACATACAAGCTTGTGATTATAAGATGAGACTTGTAACATGACAAGCTTGTAACATGACATCTGTGAAGATACTGGAAATTCCACTGTAGCATGGTTACACACTTATGACTTCACCACTACAGTCAAGCAGTGGATTAATTGGATGATGAAACAGTAGGAGCCCCGTGCTAAACTTAAGCTACACTTGAAGTAATGCTTAATGTTGCTGGAAAAGAACATCCCATGAATACAATAACATAAAACTTTATGTTAAAATATATATAAAAATATAAAACCAAACATCTTAAGTTTTTTATATTTAGAGAGTGAATTTCACAGATAAATCCACTGATCTGTTATTTTTCTTAGTAAAGATGTAAGACTCCAATTTTGACTTAAGTAGCCAAATTTAGCAAGCTAACCTGGTAGAAACATGACAGTTGAAACACACCAAATTATGCAGCAAAATTTTGATGCCAATACAATAGCTGTCCCTCTTGCTGGTTTGGTTTTGTGTTTGTTGTTGTTGTTGTTTGTTTTTTGTTGTTGTATTTTCCACTATTTTTATTATTCTTATTGTTGTTGTTGAGATGATTTGAGTTTTCAAGATGAATATAGCTCAGGATAATTGCAAAATCCTAAAGACTATCTGGACAAAGACCTCAAACAGGATGATCAAGTCTAACAAATTTATCAGAGCAATAAAAGGCACTTAAAGAATATTTCACAAACACAGATATGGATTACAGTTCACAAAACTTACACAATTACGTTTTAATAGGAACAGAGTTGACAAATTGAAAAGGGAACGAAATGTAGATGTGGAGAAAGAAATTCAAAGGAAAAAAAATCTACATCTTAGTATGATTAAAGATTGAGAATATCATGTCTAAAAATGTCTTCTCATCACACCTTATTTGTAAATAGCATTTATCCCTCATGTTGCACTTTTTGTGCACACACAGTGCCATTTACACATTAAAATGTAGCAAGTTAATCAAGATTGTATAAGCTGTCATAGTAAAGCTGAAAAGACATCCAGATCTTCCAGTACCAGATCTCAAACTATATTCACTGGATCACATTTTCCCCAGTGCAAGGTGCAAGTAGTTGCATTTGCAACATATAAATCCCAAACATCTATGCAACAGAGACAGCTTGCTGGAGCTAATTGTTTTCAACAACTCCATTAAGTTATCAGTCTGAATTAAGCAAAGAAAATAAGACCTTTAGTTGTATTAAAACTTGAAAAGAAAAAGGATGTTTTATAGAATTAAGCCAAAATAATATACTTGCTGGTAACATCTCTTGCTGTTATTTAGTATCTACTAAAAACATATTGATACAATTTATCAATATGTATCAATATGGGAATAATTTATATTTCTTGCCACCTGCCCTATTTTTAATAATTTGTACATAGCATAACACCACAGTGATATATATAATGATCATATATATGTTTAAAACTAAACAATAACTTTCATTCTGAGTTGAAGAGTATCTGAAAGTCATCTCATTTACTGTACTCTTTTACACTGGAATTTCACATCTGCAGTAATCATGATTGCAAGTTCACTCCACACCAAGGAGTCAGGGATCCACACCATCGGTTGGCCTGCACAGGCCAGTGCTGCACCACATGTTCAGTCTGTCTTTCAGGCTGTTTTCCTGCAGAAATCCCTTGGCCACACGACAAACACCCAGACCCTGTAAAGGAAGAGCCTAAAGGCAGCTACCACCCAGTAACAGCAGTTATGATTTCATGGCCTTGCTTTACCTGAAAGTGTAGCAAGAAGTTCTCATATAAACACAATTTCTATTTGACTGTAGAAACAGTAAATATAATAAACTACAATAGCTCAAATGAGGGAGAATCTCTTCTTCAGATGGGGTCTGCCCAGCTTGCTAGATGTGGATCAGAGACCCATTCAATGCTACTCCACCTGTGGTTCCTAGCATCTAAAGGGACATAAGATTATCTATATCTACACTGTTCCCTTCTTACAGTGTCAGTGTTTAATAGATAGTGTTGTGAGTGATACCTAGCAGAGTCTGAGTGCCTTTCTTACTGGAAGCCTAACAGACCAGATTCTGCTGGTGCAAAACAACTCATGCCTACATTCTACTGTTGACTTCTCAACACTGCAGCTGATAAGCCTGTAGTAGTAGCCTGGGGCTCTCTACAGTAGCTCCTGCTATCCACTAGAGATGGGCCTCCTCCAGTCAAAGCTGGGCCCAAACTGAGAATGCAAAATTCATAAGGTTAAAAGGAAGAGGAAAAAAAAAATCAAGCCATTGAGAAGAAACGTCTCGTATAATCTGCTGTGCTATTTGGCTATGCCATATCCTACCCTGGCCAGAGTAAATTCTTTCCCCCTAACTCTGTCCTAGAACATATCTGGACTATATCAAGATACAACTACTCCTATGAAGGGCAAAAAGCACACAAGACATTGTAAAAGCTTTATTATTATTATTATTATTATTATTATTATTATTCCCTCATGCTGGAAATCACTAGGTGAAGGAGAAGGTAGGAAATCCACGGGGAAGGGTTTTACTCATTTTCAGACCATTAGGGTGAAGCATCTTTTCTGTTTTTGCAAGCAAAGAGGTTCATCTTGTACTGTTTTAATTAGAATCTTGATCAATTATTTCAAAATAATTTGTTATAATTGTCTCACATTACTTATGTGCATGCTGTAATTCGGGAAGATTAACTATTATAAATAATCTACAGCACTCAAACATGTTTCTGGAAAATATACAAAAACATCAGTCAACATATCAAAATATTCATTAGAACTAATGTAAAAGCAAAGAAAACCTGAAAATGTAACTTTTACTGAAAATATTAACTTACCCATATTTTCTATACTGAAGTCTACCCACAACATTACAGATAAAATTTCATTAAAATGAAGACATAACATTGCATAAATGGTTTTTCTTCACCTCATTTTAGCTCTGAAATGTTAGTGTTTTACTGACATAAGTTGCTGCATGTAGGTTTCCTTGTCAGAGAAAGAAAAAATTCTGTATATATACAACTAAGTAACTCTTAAAACATCCAGAGCCTACTAAAGACTGCCAACCTCCTTATTCTCCAAGAAGCTGAGCAAATCTTTACCCCAGTCTTAACAGATACCAAAGTACAATCATATTTCTTGGACTAAGCTTACACTTAAAACCAAAAATACTCACCCTCCCTCACCATCATTTTTCTTTCAAACCTTAGTTTTCTAATTGCTTTGGTATATTCCTCCTTGACTATCGAATCTTCTCCTTTCGTATCTCAAGCTGTCCATCTCCTCAGTTCTCTTACTTATCCCCTTAAAGTCTCTAGACTGTTTGACACCCCTCATCTCATTTTTTCAGAGCCTTTTGGATCAGTTTTTTTCAACTTGTAAACTTCCAGTTTCTCACAGACAGCCTTCCTGACTTTGCTTAGGCTCTCCCTGTCTCCAGAGGTAAAATTTTAAAAATGTTTGAGGTATAAGACATTTCATGACACATCTACCTGAAAAACAAAGGTTTGTGGTGTTTTGCTGTGTTTTTTTGTTGGTTTTTGTTGTTAAAGTGTCCATGCCAGGAAGAGATTATTTCATTGTTTACACAGCTGTTAAAAAACTTAGAGCATCTGAAAAAAAAAAAAAAAAGGTCTTAAAACTTTCAAATTTATTTCCTTGTAATTCCACAATTTAAGTATTCAGAAATTAAGTTGTGGGGTGGTTTTTGTTTGCTTTTTAAAAATTATTATTTTAATTGATATTCATTTACTAGAGATTTCAATTTTTTTGTGGACTTGATTTTCAGAGAGAACTGGGAAGAAAACCATTTTGGGGGGCGGTTGGGGGGGGTGGGAATTGAACTAAGCATTCAGGCAACAAGGCCATGCCCTAACCAATCAGTCAATGAACTGATTATCACTGAATTTGGTGGATATCACATCACAGTAGGCTGGGCCTACTGCATATGAAAAAAGTTCCCATGCACAATGCAGCATAAAGAAGCCTGCTGCAATCAAACCTAAGTTGTGATTCAAATGGAAATGTTCTTTTTTTTGTTGTACTAGCATTAGGCAGGCCTTCAGTAATCTTAACCATGTTGTGCAGTTGGCTTTACTACGTATTTAAATCAATTCTAGGCACAGCTTAATTTACATGATCAAAAAGTATACCCAAAGGACCATATATGTGGACCAAAGTGTCAGACTATTTGAAGTTTAAATTCTTTTCTGCTATTAATTTGCTGCTTTTAATTCTTTTCTTGCTATTTTTGTCAACTGATGGTTTTAGTTATTTGTCTGTTCTGATGACTCTAGCCATTGGGAAGACAAAGATATAATACAGGAACTAAAAATAAACTAGTTCTGATACACACATTCTGCCTTTTGCAATTTGGTTTATAACTTTACAGTACATTTACGCCGCTCATTTCACTAAGGGAGAGGAAGGGGGAACAAAGTCTGAGTACTATCAATAAGGTGCTGTTGTTCACTCTGTCTTGTCACTAAACGTGAAATAGGATCTGAACCATGAACAATTGCTGTACATGAACAATTTGCTGTACAAAGACTCTTCACACAACATTACCACTGCAGAACTCCACATAATGTTGGCATTGCTAATGGGATGAAACTAGAACAGTATGAATAATACATTACATGCACCAATCAATTTTACACTGTAATGGACTGATGGAAAATAAATACTCTTCATGAAAACCAAAGAAGAACTTTCAAACACAAATATTTTATGATTATTTATTATCTTTACTAGATGAAAAGAATCAAACGTGACAAAAGAGTGTAAAAGCAGCATAAATGTTGCTTTATCTTTACCAAATATTTACTGTTGCTTTGAAGCATGACTAGCTTCTGTACTTTCTGGGTTTTCTTCCCCTCTATCTTTCCCTATCCCATCTCTCTTCTCCCAGTCAAGCCATGCAAAATCTAAATTCCCACTCCCTTTTTAAATCCTTTCTAGACCTAAATAAATTGATTATTTGGATGGAAAAAAAAAAAAAAAAAAGTGTGAAAAGTGTGTATAAAAATATTTTATTTTTATCTGACAGTTCCAGATTCTCTTCTACTCTTCACTTTCTCATCTTATCCATCTTTTCATCTGAGTACAACCTCTGCCATTTTTCTGTAGCTCTCAGTCTTCCTAAACTCTCCTCCTTTTATCCAAAATCAATAGCTGTTCAAACACTTTTATCTCCCTTCAGCTAAAATCTGACTCACTATTGCTGAAAGTAGAGGGCTATCCTCTGCAATATCTTATCTAAAAATAGCCCGCACCCAACTCTCTTATAGGCTTAACAAATCCATCCAAGACCCAGATCTCCCCTCCTTTCCTACTGCCTCAGAACCGCCACAAACAGTCACACTGTGCAGACCATAAATAACCCCTACTAGTTGCAGTGCCTGGAAAAGTAAAAACGAAACTGAAAAGGGTCTGATACTACAATAACAAAGATAGCTCTGTATTCAAGGGCCCCAAATCTGTCCGCTTTCTCTGCACATAGTTCATGTGCAGTCAATCCAGGGCCATAAAAATTTGTGCCATCATTAAATAAATAAATAAATACATTAAAATTAGTACAACATATTATTTTCAAGTTATCACTCCGTCTTCTCTTTTTCCTCATCTCAAAAAAATGTGAATGTGCTCTTTGCAGCCACTGTCTTAACATTCTTTCCCTTTGCTGAATTTTTTAAACCTTCATTGTACTACTGACACAAATTGTTTCTCAGGCTAATGACTTCTTCATATAAAAATAGCAGGACCAAGCTACAGACTCTCAGCAAGATAATAATCAAGGCGTAACCATCAACTCAAAGTCTCAATACATAGAGCTTTTATGATTCTATCTTCAGGTTCACTGTATGTTGTTGTTGTTGATTTTATTATTACTATTAAATCTTTGCAATCTCACCTCCTTTCCTCTCAGCCATAACTATACTCTGCAAGCCTTTCAAGCTGGTTTCAGAACTATGGTGGTTTTGCTAGCAGCAAACACAAAGCAACTGGCCGGTAAAAATATGGATATAAACCACATACACAGCAATCCCACTCAGCTGGCAGATATATGTCTGGGCCTGCCAGAAGGCAAAGTCAGAGGAAGTTTGGGCTGTACCTGCACAGATAGGTTCCAACTTGAGAGTGGCCACACTGTGCTACCAAAAAGGAATGTTTAGATAATGAATACTGCAGCCCTAAAATTAGTCACTGTCACATGCTCAGCACTAATTGGAGAGAGTTTTAAATTCTTCTACATGATCATCATAGCCTATATTCGTTGATCTCTTTAGTTCATCAAGAGTAATAATGTGCTCTGTAAAACTAAGCATCACTTTCACAAGAATAATGACTACTCCAATAATCACATTTTCTCATTAGTGAGTGATTAGTTAGTATTCCCCTTTGTATTCCTGCAAATAAAGTCTTTACAAAACTGAGGCAAGGAGGAAAACAACAAAATCATTAGATAAACTTAACGCAGTTAAGCAGTTCTGGCTCTGTTAAGATTTTCTGATATAGTAAATGTGAGTAACTAATTCCCTGCAGACTGCAGACTGAGACAGATCCAATAATTTAAACAAAATGAACAATATCAGAAAAGTCAAGAGATGAACCCAGAATCATCATATTGTGTAACCACTTCCCTAAAGACCCCTAGGTCCTTATCACTCTGACCTTCATCCTTAGGTCAGACATGTTAAATTGAAATCTTGGTTCAGATTTGGTGTACTGAAATGGCAAGAACTTCAGGTGGAAAAAAAAAGAGGGGGTGGGAGGGGAGGGAGAAGAAAAGGCTTATTTTCCGTTTACATAGCATCCAATACACAGGGTGCCTAGATCCTAACTGGAGTCTAAAGGTACTCCAGAAATTTCGAGTTACTTCACTGTGTATTAAAGATTCTGATCAGAACCAAACTGGTATTTTCAACCTAAAAAAGGAGCTTTATTTATTGCCATCTGAGAGAGTTCAGGTCACAGTAGAAGAAAATCCTCATTCAACATATACCAGAGGCTATTACCAACAGCTTCTAGAACCAAGAACACGTGGAAAATTGGAGAGCTGTTGGTTGTATCAGACTAAAATGCTGGAATAGCCTCCTACAAGGCCTAGGGTGATTACTCTCCAAACCAGCATCCCTTGCCCTTCAGCATGGTGATGTTAGTCTAGAGCAGCAAGCAATGGCATCAGGGAAAGGGCCAGTCTTGACCAGAGGGGAAGGGGACCTGCTGAAGGATTGGGAGGGCATGTTGTGGGGATGACGGGTCTCTAGTGCATACAAGCGAATGGATGGGAATCCTAGCATTGCACACCCTCAGTCTCACATTTGACCTGTTCATGTTGATTAATGAGCTGAGAACGAATTCGCCCAGGGAACACTTCCCTTCAACTTTGGCAGTGCAAGGCATTTTGAAACCTAGGATCAGGCTGCAACTCAAACAGTGAAAACATAAGCATATTTAGGGCTTTAAATCCAGATTATGAGATGTGAATAACATTAGAAACTATCAGTAAAAATGTATGGCTTAATTCAAATTATACAAATTTTAACAGATGTATTAAGGAAAATTTCAGTCTTTTGAAATTTCTTAAGAAATATTTTACATAAACAATTTTTAATCTGAATTTTTATATGTACTTCTGTTAACTTTTTCTACTTGCTAAGTATCTCATGTACATTAACACATGCTTTAAAGGTTAGGTATTCTCTTTTCAGCTTCTGAAAATTACTATTGGCTTTAGCATTATAATAAAAATAACTATACTTCTCGGTGGTCTCTTCAGTATTCTTTAATTGCTAATATTTAACAGAGCTATGCCTATATAAAGAAAAAATAATTTAAAGTTACTTTAGACATGCAGATGTTTAAGGAACATGCAAGAATTCTTTTGTGTCACTGGAAATTTTTCCCAAGAGTAAACTAGAAGGCTGACTCAAATTGTGTATATTATCCAGAACCAAATATTCTCACATTTACTCTTATCTACATTTCTGGGGGAGAAGGTAACTACATAATCTTTTCTTAACAGTGTAATTTAAAGTAAGTCTTCAAAACTCTAAAGGAATTTTTTGCATGTTGTGGTGAAACAAAGGCCAAAAATAAGACTCACTAAATTCCAAGCAGTTAAGTAGGGGGAAAAAATACAGTAGCTAAAATCATGAAAGGCAGAGCAGTCTAATTGCCCAAGTATGGGGAAGAAAGGGAAAACACCTGAATTGCAATCTCAATTCTTCCACGTGCTTGCAGTCCAGCCTCAAAAAAAAATTACTAACCAACAATATTTAGCTACCTACAATTCAAAGTTCTATTTATCACTAATGTTTGAAAAACCTTTATAGACTTTATATATTATTCACTATATATTAACACTTCTTTAACTATTTTCCTAGCAAAGTCTACCTAAGAGTTGCAGAAGGAAAACCCTGCAGAAAGAACTTACTAAACTGCAATCTGCTTATGCAGATTCTCCACATTCTATTTGGTATTTTATTAATTATGAACTCCTTTTATCTAAGTTCTCCACACACACACACACACACACTTTTTGGCATACCAACTCTTGACAGGGAAACTAAACATATTTACAATATTTGTCTTTTGCTGCACTCTGCTGGAACAATCCATTTTTAAACTGAAAGAAACATTGTCCCATATGTAATACAAATGTTAACAAAAAAGCCTAAAAAGAAAAAAAATATTTATTGTAAAAATACACTGTTTTGGAGCACGCACTGCCATTTCAGATTTTCAAAAACAGTGTTTACATCTTTAAATCCGTATTTTGTGATTCCAAAAAGTGTCCCATTTTAAAAGAGCACCTGCAACAGTCCTATATCAAATAGGATTACAGAGTGCTCACACAGAATAAAACTACAACAAATTAAGATCTCAGTAAGGCACTGAAGAGGCTTCTGGAACACAGACTGGAAAATTTGCCAGCTTCATTTTAAAAATCCTACACCTGATAAGGACATTATTTTTTTAAAAAAGCAACATATGCCTAGAAATCTTATTCCCTCCATTTGATCACTCTGCTCAAAATAATACTAAAAAGTCAAAAGACAATGTAAGTTGTTATAACACTTGCCTAAAGTAAGACAAGTCTGAGTCCCTTCAAAAAAAAAAAAATCCTGACAATTTGCTGCACATATGAAATTGCTAAATTTGCAGCCCCATTTCTTTCACTAGAAGAACCTGAAGAAACTTACCCAGGCTAAAGAACAGACCCCAGTTCACGGTCAAAACTATTAACTCCTGTGATAATTTATTCTGGCTCAGGATCTGCTGCAGAATCACCAAAACATCTCACATGTCAAATTAAACGTGACTTCCTACTAGAAAAAGGCACCTGTGATCAAAACAAAGGGTTATGACATTTTTCCCCACCATTTGGATTGCCCATAAACTTCTAAAGAAAATAGTTTAAAGGGGAAGTAAATAACACAGATGCAATGGAACAGAAATGTCACAGGCTTTTTTCTAAAAGTCTTCTGAGGGCAATGAGGAAAAGCTTTCACTCTTAGACCTGTCTTGGGAATTGCAAATACAGATGCTGGCACCAGTCCCAGAACACAAAACATACTTTTCAATTTTTACTAATACCTGCTAAAATTGTGTCTTGGCATTTTTAGCTTGGAAAGAAAATTAAGGAATGACCCTTCTTAATACTCCGTAACCCATATAAATCTCAAGAACTCCTCTCAGTGAAAGGTTTCCATAGATATTTTTTTTGTCCAAAGAACAGGGCCTCTTGGATAATCATTGCATTTACAGATCACCTTGTTGAATTTGAAAATAAGAATAAATGCAGTCAATACCCTCACATGAATAGTAAAGTAATGGCTTCAAAGCTTCCAGCAATATAGAATCTATAAACAGTGACAAAGGAAACATTAAAAAAGTTTTTAGAGAAAATAACTACTTCAAAGGTTAATGTACTTAGCCCAAAACTGGTCAGGTCAACCTGTTTCTCTGGAATTGCACTGCTGGCATTCCCTGCCACTACATCCTCCTTCCCCCGCAACACCTCCAATGGGAGAAAAAAGAAAAAAAAGAAGAAGAAGAAAAAAAAAAAAAAAAGATTTCAAAATGACATTATTTTTCATGGTAACAAAGTTAATACACTAGAGACCAAATATTTCTCTGTTCTTCCCACAGAAGACAAATACATGAGCAAGTTGAAGACTTGTATTAACACATCTTTCTCCATTTGTCTCCAATGGCTTTTTAAAAATAAAAGGTCAATGATGTTACAACAATAAATACAAATTGAGAGTTGTAGTTCAGTTTTAACCTGCAGTGTAACAAACTATATATACGAAGAATGGGTGAACAAACTATTTGGAGACACTAGGCTTCCAAAAGCAAATGAAGAGTGTGAGGCAACAGACTGAGAACTATACAAGGGGAGCAGTAGTTAGGTACTGATGTGAATGACTGGCTAGGAGTCAAGTCACACAGAAAACCTATTGTAGACAAGTTTCCACTACTGTGGATCTCAGGAAAAAAAAAAAAAAAAAAAAAGCGGGAAAGCAGGAAATGATGCAAGATATCTTTTGCAAATCACAGGTAATTTCACATCACAGAATTCTTACTAGTTGCAATTATGAACTACAATCCATTCACATGCTTTTATACAAAGGAGAAAATGGTAAAAGCAAAATAAAATGCAAAAATAATACAATCCAGTACATTTGGATAAAACATTGAAGATTAAGTCAACCTATAAACTGTTCATAACTTCTGCAGTGTAGAATTTCCATATAAAATTTTAAAGAGAGAGAGAGAGAGAAAGACAATCCTTACATTTGTCAGAAAACATGGTTTAGCAGATGTTTTAATGAATCATATTCCTTATGAATTTGCTCAAAGAACACAGACTTGTTTCTGGGAAGAGGTATAAAAAAAGTCTGAAAGACAGCTATAAGTAGCCAACAACTAATCTGCTTTATATTTGTTTCTACAATAAAAGAAAAGAAATCAAGTGTATCTGATGCTCATAAAAGCTGAAAGGAATAAATGTACCTAGAAGACATACAATAATATATTGAGACAAAACAACCTTTTCTAAAATATATATCTTAAGACAGACTGGCAACTGTCTACTGGAATGTAATAGACAGATAATGGATGATTACATGCTCCTTGAAAAGAAATGGGAAAAAAAAAAAAAAAGTTCATTTTTCCTCCAGAAAAGTATGGAAGAAAGTTTTCTGAAAACTCTGAAGCTCCATTCAAATTAGGACAGAGGCAAAGGCTACTGTTTTCTTTAACATGACAAATCTAATTAGCTAGCAAATATTTAACCAATAGCTAGAGGTTGCTCCTTAAGTACTAAATAATTAGATGTAATTAAGGTAGCAAAAGCAAAAGGTTACTAATTTAGGGCATTTCTACAGTACAGTGTTTAAATTATAGGTATTATACAAAATGCATGGGCCAATGCACAAGAAAAAAAAAATCCAATTTTAATGGAATGCAGAACAAATTAACATTTTAACATTATAATACTACTCAATTGTATAATGGGATTTTGCTAAGTGTCACAGAACAGAAAATAAAAGTAACACTCCAAGGTATGCTTGTTAACCTCTTCAAGCTAAATATATTACAAGCCTACTGACAGCAGTAAATAGACACATTGTAACATGAAAGACTACAAAGGCCAGGGTCAGGGACGTTGCCAGGAAGCTTCCCAACCTGGTACGCCCCTCTGATTATTATCCTCTTCTGATAGTCCAGGCGGGCAGTGACGACATTGAAGACAGAAGCCTGAAGGCAATCAAAAGAGACTTTAGGGGGCTGGGACGGTTAGTGGACGGAGCGGGAGTGCAGGTAGTGCTTTCGTCCATCCCTACGGTGACAGGGAGGGGTACGGAGAGGACCAGGAAAGCCCACCTGTTAAACACGTGGCTCCGGGGCTGGTGCCAACACAGAGATCTTGGGTTTTTCGACCATGGGGCAGTTTATTCAGCACCTGGTCTGATGGCCGTAGATGGGTCCCTATCCTTTAGGGGAAAAAGGATCCTTGGCCAGGAGCTGGTGGGGCTCATTGATAGGGCTTTAAACTAGGTAAGAAGGGGGATGGGGCTGAAGCAAGGATTGTTGGAGCTGTGCCAGGGGGAACAATAGCAAGGCCGGGGAATAAGGTAATGGCCCAGCTGAAGTGCATCTACACCAATGCACGCAGCATGGGTAACAAACAGGAGGAGCTGGAAGCCATCGTGCAGCGGGCAGGCTACGACTTGGTTGCCATCACGGAAACGTGGTGGGACCAGTCTCATGACTGGAGTGCTGCGATGCCTGGCTATAGGCTCTTCAGAAGGGACAGACAGCACAGAAGGGGTGGCGGTGTGGCTCTCTATATTAGAGAGTCTTTCGATGTTGTAGAACTCGAGGCTAGGAATGACAAGATCGAGTCCCTTTGGGTTAGGATCGGCAGGGACAACAAGGCTAGTGTCCTGGTCGGGGTCTGCTATAGACCGCCGAACCAGGACGAGGAGACGGATGAGGAGTTCTACAGGCAGCTGACAGAAGTTGCGAAATCTTCAGCGCTTGTACTCGTGGGGGACTTCAACTTCCCTGACATATCCTGGAAGCACAACACAGCCCAGAGAAAGCAGTCTAGGAGGTTTCTGGAGAAAGTGGAAGATAGCTTCCTGACACAGCTGATTAGTGAGCCTACCAGGGGTGGTGCCCCGCTAGACCTTCTCTTCACAAACAGAGAAGGACTGGTGGAGGATGTGATTGTCGGGAGCTGTCTTGGGCAGAGTGACCACGAAATGGTGGAGTTCACTATTCTTGGCGAGGCCAGGAAGGGAACCAGTAAAACCACTGTACTGGACTTTCGGAGAGCTGACTTTGGGCTGCTCAGGACACTGGTTGGTAGAGTCCCTTGGGAGGCGGTTCTGAAGGGCAGAGGAGTCCAGGAAGGCTGGGCGCTCTTCAAGAGGCAAATCCTAATGGCGCAGGAGCGGTCTGTTCCCATGTGCCCAAAGATGAGCCAGCGGGGAAGAACACCAGCCTGGCTGAACAGAGAACTGTGGCTTGAGCTTAGGAGAAAAAAGAGGGTTTATAATCTTTGGAAAAGTGGGCAGGCCACTAGGGAGGACTATAAGGATGTAGCGAGGCTGTGCAGGGACAAAATTAGGAAGGCCAAAGCTCATCTGGAGCTCAATCTGGCTACTGCCGTTAAAGATAACAAAAAACGCTTTTATAAATACATCAACACAAAAAGGAGGACTAAGGAGAATCTCCATCCTTTACTGGATGCAGGGGGAAACTTAGTTACAAGAGATGAGGAAAAGGTGGAGGTGCTCAATGCCTTCTTTGCCTCAGTCTTTAGCGGCAATACCGGTTGTTCTCTGGATTCCCAGTACCCTGAGCTGGTAGAAGGGGATGGGGAGCAGGATGTGGCCCTCACCATCCACGAAGAACTGGTTGGTAACCTGCGACGGCACTTGGATGTGCACAAGTCGATGGGGCCGGATGGGATCCACCCAAGGGTACTGAGAGAACTGGCAGAGGAGCTGGCCAAGCCACTATCCATCATTTATCAGCAGTCCTGGCTATCGGGGGAGGTCCCAGCTGACTGGCGGCTAGCAAATGTGACGCCCATCTACAAGAAGGGCCGGAGGGCTGACCCGGGGAACTACAGGCCTGTCAGTTTGACCTCAGTACCAGGGAAGCTCATGGAGCAGATCCTCTTGGGAGTCATCATGCGGCACTTGAAGGGCAAGCAGGCGATCAGGCCCAGTCAGCATGGGTTTATGGAAGGCAGGTCCTGCTTGACGAACCTGATCTCCTTCTATGACAAAGTGTCGTGCTGGGTGGACGAGGGAAAGGCTGTGGATGTGGTCTACCTTGACTTCAGCAAGGCTTTTGACACCGTCTCCCACAGCATTCTCCTCAAGAAACTGGCTGCTCTTGGCTTGGACTGGCGCACACTTCGTTGGGTTAGAAACTGGCTGGATAGCCGGGCCCAGAGAGTTGTGGTAAATGGAGTCAAATCCAGTTGGAGGCCAGTCACTAGTGGCGTCCCCCAGGGCTCGGTGCTGGGGCCGGTCCTCTTTAACATCTTCATCAATGATCTGGACGAGGGCATTGAGTGCACCCTCAGTAAGTTTGCAGATGACACCAAGTTAGGTGCGTGTGTCGATCTGCTCGAGGGTAGGAAGGCTCTGCAGGAGGATCTGGATAGGCTGCACCGATGGGCTGAGGTCAACTGCATGAAGTTTAACAAGGCCAAGTGCCGGGTCCTGCACCTGGGGCGTAATAACCCCAAGCAGAGCTACAGGCTGGGAGATGAGTGGTTGGAGAGCTGCCAGGCGGAGAAGGACCTGGGAGTGATAGTGGACAGTCGGCTGAATATGAGCCAGCAGTGTGCTCAGGTGGCCAAGAAGGCCAACGGCATCCTGGCTTGTATCAGAAATAGTGTGACCAGCAGGGCTAGGGAGGTGATCGTCCCCCTGTACTCGGCTCTGGTGAGGCCGCACCTCGAGTACTGTGTTCAGTTTTGGGCCCCTCGCTACAAGAAGGACATGGAGGTGCTTGAGCGGGTCCAAAGAAGGGCGACGAAGCTGGTGAGGGGCCTGGAGAACAAGTCCTACGAGGAGCGGCTGAAGGAGCTGGGCTTATTCAGCCTGGAGAAGAGGAGGCTCAGGGGCGACCTTATCGCTCTCTACAGATACCTTAAAGGAGGCTGTAGAGAGGTGGGGGTTGGCCTGTTCTCCCACGTGCCTGGTGACAGGACGAGGGGGAATGGGCTAAAGTTGCGCCAGGGGAGTTTTAGGTTAGATGTTAGGAAGCGCTTCTTTACTGAAAGGGTTGTGAGGCATTGGAACAGGCTGCCCAGGGAGGTGGTGGAGTCACCATCCCTGGAAGTCTTCAAAAGACGTTTAGATGTAGAGCTTAGGGATATGGTTTAGTGGGGACTGTTAGTGTTAGGTTAGAGGTTGGACTTGATGATCTTGAAGTCTCTTCCAACCTAGAAATTCTGTGTAAATTCTGTGTAAATTCAAAAGCCTTTAATAGGTGTTCCTTTTTCTAAGTCTATTGGCATAAAGAGTATAGACAACGAACAAGATAAAAATGTTATCTATACCAAATGCTTTCAAGTTTCCCAAAGGGAAAATGAACAATTCTTTTTTAAAATATATTTTAAGACACCCAGTTTCTCTGAAACATAATGTCTCTTTTTCCACCTTTCCATCCCATGTCATAGGAATTTATGGCAAGCACAGCCTTCAGCACTCATGCATAATATTCTCTAGGTTGACCAGAAGGCTTTTTGGAAAAAAAAAACGAATACAGTATTTGCAGTCAAAGCCTACCTCAAGATCTGAACACACTCACCCTCCATCCAGCAATGGGCTCAAGCAGATATTTAACTTTACAACTAATTAACTCAAAGCCTGTATCCACTCTAAATTACCAATACTATACCGAGAAACTGACAACCACAAAACTTCAAAGAACTCGAAGTAAGCAGAAGGGATGGAGCATTTTATTACACAAAAACCTTAAAATAGTAACTACAAAGTAACGATACTCATTACTATCCTCTTGCTTCCTGACTTCTGACCTCCTCAGCTCATTACACCAACTTTTAGTGCATTAACCACCTTTTCCTTTTTCATACTGGTTTAAATTATCCACAATAGAATAATTAAAGGCTTCACAATGTATAAATACTAACTAAATGCTAACTGGAAGTTAGAAGCTAAGCACAACTGAAACATAAAACAGATCTGAGATGCCAACTGGCAAGAATAAATGTAGAAAATAGTTCTATTCCCCTTTCTTTTTGTCAATTTACAGATTTAACCAGCACTTTAGCTCCAATATAAACTTTACCTTTTACTACAACGATCTAAATTGGGAAAATGACCACACAAGTTACATTTTTCCTCACAGAGGTGGTAACTAGAGCAGCAGCTGATCTGAGATTGTGCTGACTGAAAGGAATATACAAGACACAGAACATTTTTGTTTTAAGAAAGTGTTTATACAAATTAGGTTTTTAATTATTTATATATATATTTACAATTAGAATTATTTTTTTCTTCAATAACCCAAGGCCCACTACTATACTTCCTCTGGTAAGTGACACCAGTCAGAATGCTAACTTATTTGATCAGGAGAGTGCAATGAACACATAAGCAGCATTAGATGCACCAGACAGAACCAAGAACTGCGATGAACAAGTAAGTCATCATGACACAGTGTCATGTGTCTACTCCAAGCTCAGACATCAGCCCATCAGGTGACTCATACAAGTCATTTTGGGCCAGCTATCATCAGTGGCTAAGTTAAATGTCACATCTGTAAGAGTGTCCAAGGTCAACAGAACTGTGATTTAGATGCTCAGTTTCTGTGTGTTAATAGGAATAAGTGGTTGTAGGGCTTGATGTAAAGTGATTTCAGAATCACTTCGCAAACAAAACAACTTAGTCTTGCTGGGTTTACACTAAAAATATATGACAGCAACCAACTCCAGTTCAATACTTAACTCACACCAAAATGTTTAAGCATTAGATGAGTAAATACAGTAGTCAGATCAGCTACCAAACAATTAAGTCCCAGCTTTCTGTAGGAGGTTTTACTGTTCGTTTTTCCTGTTATTGGTTGTGTGCATGTGTGTGTTTAAGTCAGAGTTTGGAGTAAAATGCTATTAAATTACACAGTACTTACGCATCCTTCCCTCTTTTGTGTAGTCAATCATTAGTAATAACAAACATATAAATTGATATGATGAACACAAGCATAAAGAACTCTGATATTTCACTACATCTGAGTATTAAAGTCTCTGAAATATTTAGTTGGCATGAATTTGAAACCAACATATACTTGTCATCCAACCACAATGCACAATTATCATATTCCGTAATTCAAAGAAATCAGTATAACTTTTTGCAAGCTACACCAGAAGATGATCTAGTTTGATATGTTATTTCAGCTACCTGAAGGCACAGCACCTGTGCACACACTGGTAGAAACAAGTATAATAGCCATTCAAAATAAAACTAGAAAAATTATATCAGAAGCTGCCAAAAGCATTCTTAGTACTGTGCGCAGAAATTAACCAAAACTGATAATAGTTTGGTATTTGCCTAAGAGTTAATCACATCTGGGTCACCAAACTGTAATGGGCTATTTTACAAAGATCATGTATGCAAACCTGCAAAGCCATCATATCTTTCACCACCTACACTCACTAGTTGTTCTCAACTATATTGCTGTTGTACTCCATAATTACAGAGCTGACCCAGGAAAACTTTCTAAGGAACATGAAATAGTAGGGTTTTCCATCTTTCTATGAACACTGTATGATTTTGTTTTATTCTAGTTTTGTTTCCGCTACTCCTTAGCATTTCTTCTCTTGTCTATGGAGAACATTCTTCCCTATGAGAGAGCCAAGCAATAATTTAAGCTTCAGTACAGGTATCTGATATACTGTATTTCAGAAAAAAAATATGAGAAAGATTTCTTTCAAATAAATAAGACATATCAGTATTCCTTTCTCTGGGAACTGCAGCCAAACTGTTCCATTTTCATTCAAAGACCCACAAGTCATTTTAGTCCCTACAGAGATCTCTCATGTATTATCCATTGCTAAAGATACGAGCATCAGTTTTACCTGTTTGTCCCACAAACTGGTTGATCTTAAGAGAAGACTCCAGAAGACTGGAGCAAGTAGACTCAAACAGAAGAGTTGTGCCAGCAATCTCAATACACACTTCCCAAGCTACTTTCAGACACTTTTGGAATACACCTTCAAATAAAAAGGGGCTTTTATGACCTTGTAAGTATTCCACTATTAAAGCTAAATAAGTAAAACAGAGAATTCGAATTATAAGTAATAGCCAATAAGTTACTTTTAGTGGCTATGAAAAATAGGGAAGGGAAAGGGAAAGGGAAAGACAACCACCTACATTTAGCAGAAACAGCAATAAAATGAGAAGTTAAATATAACTCCTCCAAAGAGCAGCATGGTTATTTAAGCCAAAAAGAACTAATTTATACTATGGGTGTAGTTCTCACTGACATTATCTGGGGAAAATTACTATTACAGGAGCGGGTGTGATATATAGCCTTAGAGTCATGCATGATAAACCCTAATGGTTTTGCTTTGAGGTAAAAGTCCTTACTAATCAAGCAATGAATCATTTCCAAAATGTCAAGTTCCTGAGGCCATGTGTGTCAGAAGTGCAACTCTTGAGTGAATACTCAATCACTAATGATCAGTTTTGAGATTTTTATCAACTGATTAATAAGCAAGGAAAGGAGCTAAGAGGCTTGAACAAAGAGTTAATGGACCTTTAATGACACTCTAAGCGTGTTAGTGAATAGAACATAATGAGTTTTATTTGCTACTGACCACAAATCACCAACAACTGAAGTGCTCTATGGACTGCAAGTGTTAAAATACTACAAGAAACAGAACTCATGCTTTTAAAAAAATAGGAAATTGTGTTTACTTAAATATATGTATACATATATTATCCATAATATATGGATATGGACAATATATGGATAATATATGGATAATATGGATAATACATGGATAATATTACCCCTGGCAAAAGGACAAAGGGTCTGGGAAATGGACGGCTCCCCCCTGGTGGACGTGAGAGTGGTTCAGGAGCATCTGAGTGGGCTCAATGCACACAAATCCATGGGCCCCGATGGGATGCATCTGCATGTGCTAAGGGAGCTGGTAGAGGCGATTATTGAACCGCTCTCTATCATCTTTGAAAGGTCCCGGAGAATGGGTGAGGTGCCTGAAGACTGGAGGATAGCCAATGTCACTCCAGCCTTCAAGAAGGGCAGGAACGAGGATCCGGGAAACTACAGGCCAGTCAGTCTCACCTCTGTCCTTGTAAAGGTGTTGGAACAGCTTGTTCTGGATGCCATCTCCAAGCAGTTCGAAGAGAAGAATGCTATGAGGAGTAGTCAGCATGGATTCAGGGGAAGTCATGCTCGACCAACCTTGTTGCCTTCTATGATGGCATCACCAGCTGGGTAGATGGGGGGAGAGCGGTGGATGTCATCTACCTTGATTTTAGCAAGCCAAGCGTTTTGATACTGTCTCCCACGACATCCTGCTAGAAAAGTTGAGAAAGTGTGGGAAGATGAGTGGACGGTGAGGTGGGTTGAGAACTGGCTGACTGGCCGAGCTCAGAGGGTGGTGATCGGTGGCACAGAGTCTGGCTGGAGGCCTGTGACTAGCAGTGTTCCCCAGGGGTCGGTGCTGGCTCTGGTCCTGTTCAACGTCTTCATTAACGACCTTGATGAGGGAATAGTGTCTGCCCTCAGCAAGTACGCCGACGACACAAAGCTGGGAGGAGTGGCTGACACGCCAGAAGGCTGTGCTGCCATTCAGCAAGACCTGGACCGGCTGGAGAGATGGGCAGGAAGAAACCAAATGAGGTTTAATAAGAGCAAGTGCAGAGTCCTGCACCTGGGAAGGAACAACCAGAAGTATCAGTACAGGCTGGGGGACGACCTGCTGGAGAGGAGCTCTGAGGAGAAGGACCTGGGGGTCCTGGTGGACGACAGGCTGACCATGAGCCAGCAGTGTGTCCTGGTGGCCAAGAGGGCCAATGGGATCCTGGCGTGCAATAAAAGGAGTGTGGCCAGCAGGCCAAGGGAGGTGATCCTCCCCCTCTACTCTGCCCTAGTCAGGCCTCACCTGGAGTACTGTGTTCAGTTCTGGGCTCCCTGGTATAAAAAAGACAGGGATCTCCTGGAAAGAGTGCAGCGGAAGGCCACAAAGATGATACGAGGCCTGGAGTATCTTCCCTATGAAGAAAGGCTGAGAGACCTGGGTCTGTTCAGCCTGGAGAAGACTGAGAGGGGATCTTATCAATGTGTACAAAGATCTGAGGGGTGGGAGGCAGAAGGATGTAGCTAACCTCTTCTCAGTGGTTTGTGGGGATAGGACAAGGGGCAATGGCCGCAAGATAGAGCACAGGAAGTTCCGCACCGACATGCGAAAGAACTTCTTCACAGTGAGGGTGACGGAGCACTGGAACAGGCTGCCTAGGAAGGTTGTGGAGTCTCCTTCTCTGGAGATATTCAGGGCCCGTCTGGACGCCTACCTGGGCAGCCAGCTCTGAGGAGCCTGCTTTGGCAGGGGGGTTAGGCCCGATTATCTTTCGAGGTCCCTTCCAACCCCTACAGTTCTGTGATTCTGTGATTCTGTGATAATAATGCCCAAAATAATGTCCATACTTAATTGGTATTACACCTCTGTAGCAGATCAGAGAACAGAAATTAAGAGTATAGCTTCCTTAATCAGTAGATGGATGTGAGGTAGAGAGACAAATGGGAAGATATTTATTCATTTCGTTAGTATATTAAGTGCTGGAACAGTTGGTTCAACTGTCATGGAAGCAAAATGCTAGCTCTTATTTATGATATACAATGCTGATAATATATTCAGGAACAATTCTGAAGACTAAAGGTTTGACAAATTATGCATATGTACACATACATATGCATAGACACATGTACACAAACATATCATTTTTGTATTACTGCCTATAAATTTTCTACTGCCCTCCTAGATGTAGAAGTATTTGCCTTCGATATACTCCACATCTTTGTGCCGAAATCGCTGTGGCAATATCTAAAGAAATTACTGCATCTAACAGGCAGCTAATTAACCTGGAGGACTTCCAGTTCCCTAAAACAAAACAAAACAGAAAAATGGCTGATTATAGGGAGTCAGTTCAATCAGGTGAGTCTGGAATCAAGTCCCAAGAATAACAGACCTAAAATCAAAAGGAGGAGTCATTTGGTAGCTGAGGGAAATCTTATTTCCAAGAGTGGAAAAAGAAAAGGAAACAAGCTAATAGAATGAAGACAAAGAGGGAAGATTTATGTTTCCTTGCAAAAAGCAGTGACAAGATTGAAACCTCTCACTGAAGAGATGAAAATAAGTCAGAAACTTGCATTTAGGATTGCACTGTTTTTCACGTATTTGTATGTTTCATACTACCATACAACAAAATGTATGAGTGTACACGTGCACATGCACATTTAAAAACTCATCCACAGAATTTAATTATGATTTGCTTAAGTATCAAATACACATACCTTCAACAGTGGGGAAACTCAGTACGTGCACCAGAGCAAAGCTGGAAAAGCTGACACTAGTTTGAGGTAAGTGGATTCCGGAAACCTCTGAGCATGAGTTTCTGGGGTTGAACCTAAAGCATGTGCCTAGAGACCCAAAGAAAGAGAGCGTATCGTATTGACAGTTCTCCTAGTCACAGCACCCAACAGCTCAGAAAAAGAGCACATCTGCAGACAAGGGTGTGGAGAGTCCAAAAGCTATTCCACTCCCATTCTTAAATGGGAAATCATGAACCGTCTCCAATCTGGGAGCCACATAACTATACTAGTGCAGTGCTGAAGGTGTGTTAGCACAATTTTTGCTCAACTTTGCCATCTGGGAATTTTGCATCTGTGTCACTTCATTCATACATAGTTCATGTGGAATTCAGGTGAAGCAAATACGTAACACTTGGTCCCCACTCACAAAGGCAAGCCCTTAAATACTGATGCAAAATTCCATGTCTTATAAATCAGGCTCCCTGTAATAATACTGGTTTAAACCAGCTAAGTCTTTTCTGGAAACTGATCATGTGGGTTACACAAGAAGAACATAACATACTTACATTTGAATATTTGTCAACTATTAATTGGAATACTGGTTTTCACTTGAAGTGCCAAAATTTCAAAGAGGAAATCATATGATTCAGAAGATACAATTCAGATTCAACTGGTTATTTCTGTTGTCATAATGATTTACACCCAAAACTAATTTTTGCCTGATAGTTATCCAAAATTATTGTAAAATGGACAAGAACTGTCACACAGTATTTTAATAGTTTAAATACTGTTTGACAAGATTTCAACATTCTTGTTTGATCACAAACTAGAATGAAAAGAATCCAACATGCATGATCAGCAGCAGTAGGATGAAAATGCCTCACAACTGTAAAATAACTCAACTTTTTCCCTGTAAACACTAACATACAACCACCTCTCCAAAAATTGAAGGACTCTGAATATTTTGTAACCTTGTTTCATGCAAGAATTTTTAATGAAAAATTCCTATATGCATTAATTTCTTCACGCTGCAATTCATATGCGGACTTCAAGATACAAGACCAAGACAGCCAAGACAGATACAGGCTATATAGCAAAGAAAGCAGAATGAACTGGAAAACTAATTGTTTATGGAGCAGTATCTGAGAACTGCATTGAAAGACATATTATTGCTGCTTGCAGCCAGCTATTTCTGTGAGACAAGCTTTTCAGTAATAATATAAACAAGATGATCACGACATAATAAATGAATTACAAGAAAAAAAGGGAAGAAAATTGTAGCTTCAATTAGTACTAGCAGATCTGTATAGAAAAGCATGTTAGGCCCTCTTTATTAATGGCAAGAAGCACCCAAATTATAAAGTGCCTTAAAGAAAAGCTGAAATGTGTCACCAATCAAAAAATAAGGAACCAGCTAGTTATAAAGCCTTGTTTTCTAAGGTTTTGTAACTGTGCTGACCATTTATGTCAAACTTGTTCTGTCTGCCCATTCCTAGTAACTGTTGTTTGCAATGTCCACTAATAAATTTTACAATGAAATGAAGAGACCCAGAAATCATTAAGTTCCTATATATATATATACATATATATATATATATATTAGCAGACTGGGAGTGCATATACTATTAATAGTTCCACTGAGATAAGGTCAAGAATCTTCACATTATCTATCTTCTCTGCATGGCTACTGCCAGTCATTGCTTGGCTTGACCTTTGCTAGTGCATTGGCTTGACAACTTGCACACAAGTAGCAGCTGGTGGTTGTGGGTTGCTGGGGCCATGGGTAATAATTGAGATTTCAGTATTAGAAAACACAAAAGAGTTAGCAGTTTTAAGTGGGTGTGACCAAGAAGCCTTAGAACATGGGAAGACCTAAGGTATTGTGCAACAGTTGCATCAAAGAACAGGAAGGGACCTAGGTTTACTACACACAATGGAAGTGTGGGGATATAGGACAAACCTATTTGCTTCACCATTTGTCTTAATCTTCCTACATTTTATTGTAGTATAATGCAACATATAGGAGCTTGCTTAGTCATTACATATTTTTAAAAAAACTTAAAACATGAATCTGAGACAAGATTGAACAGTTCAAGAACTTAAAATTGGCTAAGCAACAGTGCCCTAGGAGAACTCCACCCCACATTTCAAATCCATCCCTTCTCTTCTTTCTCTAAGAGGAATATAACTGCGCTAATCTAAACATGGTAACTGGATTAAGTAGTTTACAACTAAACATGCCTGGTACTGTTTCGATTCACTAGGTTATAATCTACATGGGTTGAAACAGAGTGATTCTTATGACCCCTATTGTAAATTCCAAATTGTACCTGGAAACCCCAATAATGTATGTCAAGAGTGAATGCATGAACATTATAATTTCAAGGCAAGCACCTTCAGCAACTGCCAAACTATGATTCTATAATATGACAGAAAACACACTGTAGAGATTAAATACCATTAACTTACACTTTCAAGCAATAACATGTCTCTACTAAGTGAGCATTGTATAAAGTACATACTCTTTACAGCAGCTACCATGCAATTTGCTGCAATCTTATTTCATATTCCAAGTCCTTAAACTGAAAAAGCCAAGTAAACTGCTATTTACTTGTAAATTCATCTCATTAAATTCCTTCTTTAGAACAAGAGCTAGCAGCACATCCAATGTTTTGTTGTTGTTCTTGTTGCTGTTGTTGCTGTTGTTGTTGTTTTTTAAACCAGAACTCAAGAAACTGTAGCACATAGTCACACAAATAGCATCTATGGAACTTATTTTCCACTATTTTCATAGGGTCTTCCTACAAATCACTCAAACATCACAATAATGACATTTCCTTTTACCAATATACAAAGCTACTACATATAAAACAGCTTTTCTTTTCCTTCCAAAACAGAACACCTTATGTCACTATTTGTTAATTGCTGTAAAACTCAAATCTATATTGACATATACGGTTAATTTATAAAGATGAATTCTAGAAGAAAATACCGAAAAGGAGTATAAAAGCAAAAGAAGCCTTTCATCACTGCACACATCAATGCCTGTTTCTCCTTTATTGTGAAGATTAAAAGGCTACAGTTTCCTTACAATAAATTTGCAACTTTATTGTAGCACTGAATACATCCTGCCTTCTTGGTCCTGTACAAGACGATATATAAAAAAATTAGTTTGTAAATAGAAATTATTTTTACAAGAGAAATAAGTGCAGCTTGATTAATTTTCTCTGCCTCAGCATTGATGGCTTTGACGTGTATCTCTACTCATACCACACAAACAACTTATACTTGATCAAGTTGAAAATCTGAAAACTAACATTTACAGTCAACTACAGCTGTAAAATTCAAATCTGTTCAGCAATTCATTATAAGAATTTGTAGTTTGGCAAAGAAAGAACTGCACAGACTACATTTTAAATAGGTATCAAACAGGCAGTGAAGCTACATGAGTTGAACATTTGTGATTGTTAGATTTGTATTAAAAAGTCTGTTTACACAAAGGTTATAACTTCAGTATAACTGTTCTGATGAAAGGAAATAAGGGAAGAAGTAAGAGACATCTTTACATCAGGCTGAATTAGGAGAGGTTATACCATTACAGCTTCATTTAAAATAAATATATATAAATTATAGTAATTATTCGATCAAGAATGTAACTAATAGAACCCAAGTCCTGGTGACTGAGTGAAACAAACAGTAGTGAAATCAGATATTCATGTTAACTGGAAATTCTTTCCTGTTCTAGATGACAAGGTTTGGAGTACTCTATAAAAGCAAAACATGCACATTTTCTTTCTGACCTCAAAACCCAATGTAGAAAATACCTTCCTTTTGTACAAAACAATTACTTCAATGAAAAAATATGCATTTTTCTTTTCTCCTCATTATAAAAGTTTTTGGCATAAGACATGATGTTCTCAGACAGTGGTTTTAGATAGAAAAGGAACTAAGTTTTATTCCAACACTAAAAGTATTTAATTGTAGGACTTATATAAATTTTATTACAACCCCCCTAAAACTTTTACACCACTTACATTCAGAGTTCAATTCAAATTCCCCTAAAGTAAACAGGAGTCATGCTACTTACTTCCATTGGGTATGGATGATTTCTTCACTGAATAGATTCTCCATCAAAAAAAAATAAAGAACAGAACTATGGTCCTCATATCAGACAACTTTTCCAAAAGAAAAACAGACAATTTTTTTTTTCTAACAATTCCTAAGAAAAGCAGTAGTCTCAAAAATACAGCAATACTAATTTCTATGTCAAAAAGACTACAGCTTAAATAATTTTTGGAGTAAGACTTTATACTGTTCATATTTATCCAGCCTCATTATACCTTCTTTAGTGAAAAAAGATGTTCCATATTTTGAATAATTCAAATATTTGCATTAAATATTCTTGTTCAAGCAAAGACAGAAGACGATAAAGACTTTTAAAAAAAGAAAACAAGGTCTTTTCTAACACAGGAAAAGCATCACCAAGCAATTTCATTTCGCCCAAACAGCAAAGAGACAATATTAAGTCCTACCATTGTGCTCACTTCCAAAGCAATGTATACAATATTGGGATCCCTATGGTAGTTACTATTTTACTAAACTTTCATTTGTAGTAACATTTCTTTGTTACAAGGGGATTCAAGAACAAAAGAAAATAACTTAGGGAATCTACCAAGAAAAATCTGAGCTTGCCAAAAATCAAATTTTAACTAATATTGAAAAATATAAACATTTATCCTCTAGAAATATTTTTTTTCCATCATTCTCTTTTCAACTACTGTAGTTCTAATTAAAAAAAAAAAAAAAAAAAAAAAAAGGTAATTTTAAAAAAAATTACCCATCTAATTTTGGTTTGAAGGACGTTTCAGATATACTTCCAGAATATGCATTTTAGCTACCTGATTTTTGTCATATTCCCAGAACCAATCTTTAATGCAAGAAATTGTTAAGAACATCTTGGTTGGTTTAAGTTTAAAGGTAACAGTTCTGCATAGCAAAAGCAGGCTCAGGAGACCCACTTTTGTTGACCTTTAGGGATTACTTGGTTGTGCCGTTTTACAGTGTTAACCGTTCTGTGTTAACACCACCCTCTATTTTGTAAAGTAAAAAATAAAAATTAAAAAACACTCTCAAACTTACACCATCTCATAGTTAACTCATTAAAGATGGAATCGTAGAAGGGCTTCGGTTTGAAGGAACCCTAAAGATTATCTTATTCCAACCCACTAGACCAGGTTGTTTAAAGCTCCATCCAACCTGCCCTTGAATATATAAAAAAAGGCATATTTCTCTTATGTCTAACCATAAATGGAAAGGCGGTTTTCTGTAATTTACAGAAATGTTTTCATAAACCAAACAGTAAAAATATTTTTCTGTCTTCATTTTTCAATTGTCCAGATACACCACAGTACATAAATCGCATTTCTATCTAGCAATCTAATTGTGTCTCAGCTCCTCTAACAAGGCACGTTAAAAAGTAAAGATTGAACTGTCCAACAGAAAAGCACAAAATGCACAAAGTAACAACTCAGCAAAGGAAACACATCATGAAACAAAGGCTATTTTAAAGTAATGTAGAGCTGAGGCAGGAGAAAGGGAGAAAACACTGTGGGGATGGTTTAGGAATGATTTTATTATTTAAACATTGTTATTCTGCAGCTATTCCATTCTGAAATGATTAGAACATAAAAAGAAAACCCGTAAGAAACGACTTAGCCTCAGACAATTTTGTTGTGAACATTACACCAGCCAAACCATTCCACCAGTTTACAGTGTACCATAAAATATTTACATAAGCTATGAACTACAAAATATTTTCACATGAACTATAAAATATTTACACTATCAACATCAGTTAGGAAAGAATGATGTGCTGTCAAGCTGGTGTGACCTAGGAGTAAAAATTTTGTGGTCACAGATTAAATAAAACTATTTCAAATCATCTGGAAACTTACAGGGAATATTAGGTTAAACAAATTACTGCTTCCTGGTCTTTGGATGGTAAATGTAACCAGGAAAGCATAGCTTATATGCTTGAAGCTAAGTTTTACCAACATCATAAAGAAAGGTTAGGTTCATAATCAAACTGTACTGACCTCTCTGAATGTTCCTTCTAGCAAGGTATCCAGATGTTGAAGAGGAGCAGGAGTTTTGTCTTTGAATCGTGTCAGCAATCGTCTCTCGATAGCTCTAAATTGTACAGCCCTCTCAGATAACAGCTCACGAAATTTTTCTGCATTCAAGCGCAGCTGCAATTTAATGGTTTTCAAGAATTCAGATTACAGGTCATATACATCATATCTGCCCATTCCACATGAAATGAGAGAATGATATTAAAATTCTTGAGTGTGTATATTTACTCAGATATGAATATGAATGATAGTAAAATTATTGTCAGTGTGTGTATTTATTTAAGTATTAATATGTTGTTTATACCAATTTCATACTGATGTGGTTAATTTCACATTCATCATGAAACTTATTAACATTTTCAGGAATCATCATTTGCCACTGAAGTCAAAAATAATTGCCAACAGAAATAACAGTGTGTGTTAATGTGTAAGTATCTCATCAAAAAAAAACACCAAAAAAGAATGAAATTTCAACACCCGTATCTCAGGGTTTCTCCTCAATTTCATGTACTGTGGCACATACACATGACATATTAGACTTGTTATTCATTGCTGTAGAATGTAAATGGTTATTCCCTTAAGCATAAATAAAATCACTAAATTCTTCACTGACTGAATCACTTCTATATCTGAAGTGAAATTCTTATTAATTTTATATATATATATTGAACAGATACAGCCACCAACTTTATTAAAATGTTCACAAAACTTTGAACAATATCATATATCAAGTGCCCAGATAATAAAAATCTTATTTTATCTTTATAACCATCTATTTTCTGTTATATACCTCTAAGACAAAAATCACTAATAAAAGTGAGTCTCTCAAAAAGCTGAACCCTCAAGGTAATATCCTCTGTACATGCTGTAACTAGCAAAAATTACCAGAAAAAAACATTTCAAGACATGCAGCTTTCAAGATATATTATGACATATCTATTTTATTGTCTCAAAATTAGAATTTTCCTAAATTTAGAAAACACTCTTTTTAAAAATAAGCAAACATACTATTCCATCAGTACATGATTACAAAGGACTTTCAGGCAAGCTAAAAGAAATGCAGCTCTTTGAGGAGGAGGAAAAAGGGGACATCTCAGGTAATATTGTCCCAAGCTTGCAAAAAAAGGGATGGAGCATTAGGATCCCTTAATAGACCATTTTTCTTTGAGTAGAAAATTTTCAGACCAAATAATTCTTGTAAAATTTCAGAAACTTCAAAATAGCCAGTTGCAACCTAATTAGATCCTAACTTATCACTACAGTGATCACACCAATATTCCAACCCACAATATATCTATGCTTGTGACACAATCTAATGAAGCCTATCTTCTGATTATATATAGTTAAAGTATTACTACAATACCAGCCATTAGAAAAAATAAACAATAAAAAAAATACATAAAGTAAAACTAACTCTATTCTTTCATAGAATTTGAAACTCAGAACATGAGAATTGTCTCTCATAAGCCTGAGAGACAACCCTGGACCTACATTGTTTCATTGAAAATCCCTACATCTATCCAAAACAACCATCTCTGTATAATGATGGCTCCACCTCACAGAAGTGGCAGCATGAATGAACACTGAATGGTGTTTCTCACTCTTACATACAAACGTTTATACTTTTGCCTGTTACATGAGTTAAACTAATAGAAATTTTCAAATAACTGTTTCCTTTTGTTACTGGAAAGAAGGCAGAACAGAAGGGAAAGAGCGCATATACATTATTAACTATTTCTATGAGTTAACTATTAGAGTGTTTTCACTGTCATCTGCATGACCAGACAGACAGGAAAAAATAATTATGTATATGTTGTATCTGGTCTGGTAAACCTCTTAAAGCCTTCTACTTCTACAAGGGTAGTCAGGGTTTTTTGTTTCTTGCGTGTTTTGTTTTTGTTGTTCTTGTTGCTGTTATTTTTGTTTTGGTGTGTGTGTGTGTGTAGAGACTTTCTGCATAATTACCGGGATGACTCAGCCAAAACAGATGCTCAGGGGTTCATTATTATAGAATAGCCTAAAACTAAGGGCAAGTTTCAAAAATAGTTTTACAATTAACAGGATGTTAGTCAATAAAGAATTCATGGCTTCAGTACAGCTAGTGAAGAGAAGGGCAAATACTAATTCCATAATTTGTATAATTTGCAGACTACACAGTAGCTACATATACTGTCCCAATCACAAGGGCTGTTTCAGAGGCGAGGTGTATGCCCATATATCCATATGTTAAAAAAATGTACAGCAACACTTCTTCCCGCAGTATGCTTAGATGCAACTTCATATTTTGTGAAATACAAATGGCTGTACACCTGTGATCATTATACAGTTTTAAACTGATTATTCTTAGTACCAGCACACAATTTTGAACTAGTAGAATACTAGCTCTTCACACGCTATGTAACATACCTCAAAATGTCGATCAATTAGTTCAAAGTATTCTTGCAGGGGAATTGAACCTGAAAAGGTACACGCAAAGTCTTTGCAATTTTGCTTTTTGAAATGTTCTTCCAGTCGAAGAGTGAGCTCTTTTGTTATTAGCCAAAGGTCTTCTAACTGATCACTCTGGATCCTATATCGTTCTTTGAAAACAAGAACAAATACAAGACTAATAATACACACATTTAAGCTGTATATATTCACTACACAACATACAAAATACATAGGAATTAAACTAACATTATCAATACATTCAAAGTTTGTATTAGAGATTTTCATAGGAGATACATGCTCATTAGTGTTAAATAAATACTTTTATTTTACTGTTGTCAGTCCTAAATATCCTCTCCTTTATGCTAACTTTAACAGGCAATTTTGTAGCACAGAATGAGTACATAGCTTCAGGACTACTTACTGTAGAGTGTGGTGCAGTTTATGAAGTGCAAATAACTATGAAGAATTACCACAATAGGGAAACAAGAATTACTGGATGATATTAAGCTATAACAACAGGTTGTCTGCATTCTCTTCCATAGCACAGTCTGAACAAGTTTTTCTGGGGGCTGAAGGCAAAGTCAGGTTCAATTCACTTTGGACCAAGGGGGAAGCACAGCATCCTGACCAGCAGATAATAGTTGTAACAAACCAAATACACTTCACATAAAATCTTGAATGTCTGTTGAAAACACAGTTACTGTCTTCTCAGACAATACAGTCACTAATATAATTTTAGTCTCTACCTCCTAGGATATCTTTCAATAGGAAATCATCATTACTCATTCAGTAGTCATAGACAAGAATATTCAGTTTTGTTATTGCTATACTTAACTACAATGCAGTAGTATAGAGATGAAAATGTTACTATAAATTGAAGTGAAAACAAAAAATCCAGTTAGCCACTGTTCTCTGTCTCGACAAGTTCACTCAACTTAGCACATTTTAGTGAATTTCAAATTATCAAGCTAATTGGATGAGATCTTATTTCTGTTGTTTCTAGTCCATATTTGTATACTTCTCTCTTCAGTTCCCAGGAAATCAGAATTAACTAAATGTTGAAGGGAAAACATTGTGGACAATCATATCAGCATTTATTTTGTTCTGATACTGTTTCAAACAATGCCTTACTTCTTATTCTTTGATAGATTATTCATCTATTAATACCTTATCCAAAGGGAAAGACAGAAATGCAGCTATGATGGAAAAAGAGTTGCTGGGGTTTTTTTGGATGCATAATATTTATTTTTTATTTTTTTCCATCCTTGTTAATAAACTTCACAGTAAATCAAATAAAGCAAAATTCTTTAGAACTATTTAAAATTTCCTCAACGTTATTAATTGAAGACTGTTTGACATTACCACTGGCATCATTCCCAGGATACACATTTCACTGAATAGAGAATGACAAATTCTGTTTACAGTGTAAGAGGAAAGAAGCAAGTTTTATTTAAAAACATGTCTGTTAAAGAAAAGAACACCATCTGCTAAAGATAACATTCAACCTAATACCCATTTTTTAAATACTCACAATGTAATGGCTGGACTTAGTTGGATGTATCATCATACTTTGCTTTAAGTGATTTTTCCTTAAGGGAAATTAGCTCAGATATTTTCAGGCCAAATCAACAGTCATTCCATTTATAATTGTCACGTCTAATACATTAATGGTTTAAAATGAATAAAACTAATTTCCTGCAAAATGCATATTTAGTTTCCATACACTGTTTGTTGGTCAACATAAGCACAATCTAATTTTACCATGGCTTGAGTAGAGAGCACTGCACTCATTTGCTTCATATGATCTTTCAGCTCTCAAAAACAAAGATAAATTAGATTTACAAACTGTAGGAAAGTGAAAATCCTTAGTTATACTAAATATATGCTTTACACAGAAATACAGTGGAAAAATAAATATCTGGGATTCTGTTCTTGTGCTTTTATAATAGGTAATCAATTTACACTAGCTTTTTGTTAAAATAAGCTCTCTTACAGAAAAATTACAATTATTTTCAGAAACATTCTCAAACAGAAAACCAGGAGACTCAGAGGAGCTCTAACAGGTTACAAGGCTTAAAGAATCTGCTATTAGTATGATTCATTGCCCTGACAGTAGCTTATCTGAAGGAAGTCTGGGAGATTCAGTTCACTTCTTAGCTACGAAGCCCTTATCATGAGAAAAAAAAAAAAAAAATCAAAAAAAGTTACAACTTTAATCTACCTGAGGCAAGCTTTTTTAATGTATAAATGAACTTTAGGCTGGGCTTCTTTGCAGCAGTCATCTTGACAGGCTAAAGTAACATCTTCAATTACTATACTGTTTAAAATTGATTAGATAATGTAATTAAAAACAAATGTGAAAACAGATGTCATTTTTGTCTGCAGCTTCAGCAGTGAAACCCAACTGAACCTGGAGATTTTCACTTGTACATACAGTCCTCCCTATTAAGAACTTAAAGTCCCTTCAAAAAGTAATTTGGTAAAGATGCGTCCATTGTCCAAGACCAACTTTTCATGGGAAACAAGGAACAAGGATTGATCAGTCACAATGATTATTCTTTTCCATCAAAATAACAGGACCTCCCAAATAATACATAATTTTATCTACGTTAATTATCTCCATATAGGATCTGTCCACTCAAGCAAAATAATTCTAACACCATGAACTTCTACCAGACAATGCTTTTGTATTATGAACAATCTCTGTTCTTAAAAAAAATCCTCTTAACTATCCTTCTGTATCACAACTTCTACAAATAATTTTTTAAAAACGTGTGTTTACTTAGTGACCCCCACACACACCCTACCCCAAGAAATTCTACAGCCACCCCAATCCAATACATGTGGTATATGCTGGAAACAGGCCACTACAAGGAAGAAGGCATCAAACAACTCCTTTGTTTCCTGAAGTAAGGATTCCCAGACAAGAGAAATGAGTAGTCACACTAAGAAAAATAGTTATTGGAATCTCCTTTGTTAAGTGAACTTCACAAGTAAAGCAGTGTGGGAAAGTTTACAGTAAGACTGCAAGCGTTATTCCTAGCTAGTGAATAAACAAACCTGATAGGAAGAACTTGATGGTTTGGGAGGGTGAACTAGAAGTTACAGCTTTACTAAAAGTTAAAATATATTCATTGTGTCTAATTCATAGACATAAATTTATCCCTTACACAGCATCATCAGATTCAGCAACTATTCAAATAAAAGATCTAAATTGTAATCCATAAAATTTTATTTATAAATCCTTTAAATTTTTTAGTTTCTAGCAACTATAATTCTATGTCTAGCTAACTCAAATTGTTTAAAATCTACTGTCTATTTAAACAAATACTAAAAACAAACCCATAATAAAACAGCTTGCAAATAGTGCATGCAAACTAATAGAAATGGATTTGAACCTTAGAAATGTAAAGTGATTCTTGGTTCAATGGATTTTCTTCAGTAATTACCCTCCAGATGGTTTCTGTTTTTAACACGTTTGATTACATTAGTGAAAGTATTAAATATTATCTCATAGCTTACAGCTGACGCCATTGGTATTTATATTACCCATCATGAATATTGAATTTTGAAAACACAGTGAGGCAGATTATTTTTAAACTAGATTCTCATTTCTCACTTATTCAAAACAGTTTTCATAGAGCATTCATAAAGTGTTCCCTTTGAACTCTCTGCAATGAGCAATAGGTATTTTAGCTTTTCAGTTTTTTAGTCTGCTGTATTAAATGAAGACTTCGTGCTTTCCTGGCTAAACACAATTGAATAAATTTGATTCCAGTGCATGTGCCAAGGAAGTTTAATTAGTTGAATAGCCCAGCAAGACCATAAACTCTCAAACTCTCCAAAATTAAGAGAGTTGATTTATTTTATGTTTCAAAGAGCACAAACACATGGGTGTTTGGAACATGACTACTTAATTCACAAGCTGCCCTGGCCAAGAGATGCTGGACCAGGTAACAGCACATCTACATGTATGTTCATACATTCCATGAACACGTCAGAAGTATAGTATTCAACATGACTGAATTCATAGTCCTATATTCAGAGATATACAGGAATCTAAAGATACAGGAATTTACTCAGATGCAAAGAAGCACCTACATAGGGTCAGATACTAGTCAGAGTCAAACATTACTGAAAGACTGTGGAGAGTTACAAACTTGCTTTTTAGTACTTCTCACAAATTCCAGCAGATTACTTCCAAACATACGTCAGTTGAAATACTTTTGAGAAAAAGAGGTGGGGTTTTTTGGTCTTTTTTTTTGTGTATGTGAGTGTTTGTTTGTTTTTCATGTGATTACAGTGACAGTATTAACTCCTAATTAAAAACATTGCCAAAATAAAAACTCTAAGAAAAAGCAATTTCTCTAGACAATTATCACTGTAGTGTAGCATAGTTTGAGTATGTTTTTTGCTCCATTTTAAAATTTTGCAACTTCCCTAGAAGTATTATTAGATACTTGACAGGAGCAATTAAGACATGATCAGTTAATGCTTTGAAACTCCTGTATAAACTTTCATCCTACAATTAGCCTTATTTGTATGACCCACATTCACATTTTCTACACATACTAACTGATGATCCTACTATTACATTTTCAGGCCTACTATACATTTTAATACCACTTACGTGATGTTTTTGAAGCAAGAAGAGTGATTTTTGAACCCGTTAGGAACTGAAAACCCAGAACATTTGCCTGGTCATCCTCAGATGGATCAGCAAAGTCTAAAAAAGAAAAGTAAATAGTTTTCTAAAATTCAGTTTTCACATACAACAAATTTCAAGCTGAATCCAGGACTACATCAACTTTGCTTTTCTTATATTTATGCAATCTCAATGAGATTGTTCCCCCTTTTTTGAGGAGTAGAGAATATTAGGAGTAGCTTAGTATTCAGTCCCTCTGTTCACAGGTGGAACAGAGCCACATTCAGTTGTCATACAAAATTGCCTAAGCTTGGTAGACAAAAGGTAGCTTTCTCAGAGGTTCAGTCTGTATCATCTAAAAAGAACTGTGAATGCTGTATAGCTCAAAAAGACTGTCACCTATACTGGGTACAACACTGCATGTCTCCATCAATTCAGACATCTATGCAAAAAATTATTATGATCATGTTTGAGCACCCTCCATTTTAGCTTTCAGCACCCAGCACAACAAACATCTAACTCATTGGAATTATCTACTTAGGAAATAAATGCATGCCAAGCTTCCTTTCATGTTTAGGCCGTATCAAATTAAAAGGCTTAATTTTAGATGACTGTATTTTAAAAACTACTCCAATACCCCTCTCCTCCCAAACTTCCCCTAAAAATAAGGTAAAGCAGGAAGTAGACCAGATATAATTGTTATTAAGGAGTACATCAAAAATCCAAAGCTTCTTCATAGATGATATCATAAAAAACATGCTTTATTTCTTTTCCATCACTGAAAATAGGATGAACAGAAATAAAAATATTTTAATACTTTCTTCTGAAGCACATTACATATACTCCTTGTTAGGATTTCAAGGCATCCCTAGGTTTAAAATAAAATTTATTTATTCTCTATTTTGGAAATCTATTTTGATTTATGTTTCAGGTAACAATGTTATACAGCACACAAATTTGAGGTATATTTATCGTCAAAGTTATGAAATCCATGCTACTAAAAAACAAACAAAACACCACCCACATGCCTCCTCCAATGCTGTCTCAGACAAACATACTATATCTTTCCAAAAACAGATGTAGTAGCTCCACCTTAAAAATACCGTTCTCAAGTTGTCAGCCCATACCACTCTCATCAGAAAACTGTTGCAGAACCTTAGTTCTCTGAAGTTCAGAACTTTAATCACTGCTAGATCAAACTTACTCACAAGCCCTTTATAAGCCCTTATTCATCACCCCACCCCCTTTTTTTGCCTGTGTTATACTAAGCTAAATGAGTACTTTTCTTTTAATTCTCTTCTTCAAATCCCTAGGTAATTTTCATAGCCTTTTTCTACACTATAATTCTAAAATTGAGTTTTAATTCACCTTTAGTATCAGCAACCAGCAGTCAGTACTGTATGCCAGTACACAGTACCTTACTAGTTTCTGGCCTGGAATCATTTTGTCTAATACAGCCTAGGTTCTTATCCATTTTTATATGATTGTGCCACATTGTACCATAGAGTATTCCTGTGATAGCTTCCACCTTCTCTATCACTTCCAAATTATGAGCACATAATTACAGCAGTGTTTTTTTTCATGTTATACTCTACAATACTTAATTTCATTCATGTTTTGCTAGTACTATATGTCACCTAATTCCTTCTTTCTGCTACTTTAATACTTTTCTGAATACAAAATATAATTCAGTTTGGCTTATCAGAAAATATTGCTAAAGCACCTGTCTTTTTGGTCCAAAATACTAATGAAATTATTTAATAGGATCTGCTCAAGACTGATACATCAAGGACCTCACAAATCTTCCTCCAAAGCAATCATACCCTTTCATACAACATTTACCACTTTTACTCTACCCTGCTTCCTGTATTTACATTTCACACCCATTGAACACCACCCCCCCTCCACCCCATAAAATGAATGCCCACGTTCTCCCCATTACAACACTGATATTATAATACTCACTGCATTAAAAAAAAAAACAAAGTTTTACCAGAGACAGATACATTAGATAAGGTGAATTATGTTACTTGAAATGTTTCCCATCATTTCTCTCATGCCATAGTTTTTTCACATCCTCATATTGTTAATTATGTTAATAATTATTGTTAATAATGTTAATACTGTTAATAATGCTTTGTTCATTATTTACTTATTCCTCCTGTCTGAGTTCCTAACAAATCTCCTATTATAGAGATTTTTTAATACTTACCTGGAAAAATGGTGAGAAAACTGATGGGAGGTTTATTGGTATCAATAGTTATCTTGTGATTTGCTGATTTTGAAGGTTGAGCTGGAGAACAGATTAATCGCAAAGGCAGCTTGAATTTACACTGGGCAACTTTTGGTATTCCTAAAATGAAAGAACACAAAGAATTATCTTTCCTATCTGTCTTCTGAATACAAGATACTTTACACTGCTGTCCTGAAAGACGTATAACATGGTATATATAATTGACCTGGTTTCAGTTAGGACAGAGTTATTTTTCCTCCTAGTAGCTGGTAGGGTGCTGTGTTTTGGATTAGGACGAGAAGAGTGCTGATAACATGCTGATGTTTGAATTGTTGCAGAGCAATGCTTACACTAAGCCAAGGACTTTTCAGCTTCTCGCTCTGTCCTGCCAGCGGGCAGGCTGGGGGTGCAGCAAGAGCTGGGAGGGGACAGACCCAGGACAGCTGACCCAAACAGGACAAAGGGGTATTCCATACCATCTGACGTCACGCTAAACAATATATAGGGGTGGCTAGCCGGGGTAGGGGGCCGGCTGCTCGGGAATAGGCTGGTCATCGGTCAGCAGGTGGTGAGCAATTGCATTGTGCATCACTTGTTTCGTCCACACTATTATTATTATTACTATTACTATTATTTCCTATTTTAATAAACTGTCTTTATCTCAACCCACAGGCTTCACTTTCCCATTTCTCTCCCCCATCCCAGAGAGGGAGGGGGGAGGGTGAGCAAACGGCTGTGTGGTGTTTAGCTGCCAGCCAGGTTAAACCACAACAATAATGCAGTTAAAGAATAGCCTAAAACCAAAGCCATGTAATCTTTGGTTAAATTTCCACCTCAAATACCTTTAAATTTGAATACTTTCAATTACCTTTTCCAGTGAACATTTTCAAGTAAATGGGAAGGCAAACATTATTAGCCAAATCCACTGCATACCTGTGTTCACAACAATTAACATGCAATAAAGATTGGCAACATTTTTTTAACCCTCTAGACAAAGAATTATATTTTAACATAGAGGATAGCTCCATGATTGCTCCTGATACTTTGAACACAAAGTATCAAATGTGTTGAATTTTTTTTTTCATCACGAACACTACCAAAACTACCTTAAGAACACACACATTGGTTTTTTGTTATTTTTTTTATGAAAATTGCACCTGTTCTGCATAGACAGGTATCAAAAGCTATTTTTATATGACACCTTCTTTCTGACAAAAAAGACAAAGGTGCACATTTACACCTTAAAAATCCCTATCCAAACTAAGAGCCTGAAGAATATTTCAAGGATGGAACAAATTAATGAACCTGATCTGCAAAATAAATTGCAATAATTAGAAATTGTTATTGCATACCCTGCAAGGGTACGTTTTCTAATTTTACTTATGTCTGTGTAATGGCAAGTGGAGGCAATGAGCAATGCTTGACCACGTCCTTGAAGCAGGGCCTCAAAGCACATAGCCAGTGTCTGGGAGGAGGACAGACGTTTTTGCAACGAGAGCCCACCCCTCCCCTCTTCTTCCTTCTTCCGCCTTTTATTGCTGAGTGTGACATCATATGGTATGGAATATCCCTTTGGTTGGTTTTGGTCAGCTGCCCTGGTGATGTTTCTTTCTCACTTTTTTGCCCACCCCCTAGGACAGTTAGAGAGAGTCCTGATGCTGTGCAAGCACTTCTCAGCAGCAGACACAACACCAGTGTGATACCACTAAGCTACAAGTGCAGAGCACAGCACTGTATGAGCTGCTGCAGGGAAAGTTAACATCCCAGCTAGACCCAGTACGTCTCATCCTTTTCATTTGGAAAAAAATATTTTTTCTTTGTTTTTTAATCAGGATACTCACTTGTGATCAGTTTGATAATAATACACTTAAAGCTGACATTACACAAACATTGCTAAATAGTGGTAGCCACTCATATAACTGAATCCCAACAGCATGTTAAGGGGAATCACAACTCCAGTTAACAGCCTTCATGGCAAAAATGTGAAATCCAAAACTTGCTGAACTGTACCTCTCTTTCAAATGAGGCTCAACTACAGAAGAATAGATCTGGTTATCTGTTTTTTTATTTGCTAAAATAGTGAGTTATTATCCAGAGGTATATTAAATTTTATCTTTTGATTCAATATACAATAATATAATGTATGTAATTTATCAGAATGGTGCAAGAGAAAAGAGGAAGTTTTAACACTAACAAAAACACATTCATCAGAATATTGCTAATTTGCAAAAATATATGCATTATTTAAAATGGTTGGTGTGTCAGAAATTGCACAGTGTGTTCTATGTGAAAAATGGAAATGATAGGGGCTATGAAATATGGAATGCTTGCTCTTCTGAGCAGCCAGTTTGTATGGGGTTTGTGTGTCTTTTTTCTTTGTTTTTGTGAGGGGGATTTTTTGATAAAGCAGCTAACAAATGTTGTTTTCTTCAGGAACAGACATCATTAGAGGAACCAAAACTCACCTTATTGAGAATAGTATTAAGGTCATAGCAGCAATCAGTCATTCTTTTCCCCCAGAAAAGATCAAATTCAAACACTAACCCCAACACTCACTCCAATAGAATTTTAAATACATTTTTAGAGTGAATAAAGTAATTTACTGCCATGGATCATACACAAGCAGAAAAGTCATGAAACAGCTATGCAAATGTAGTCAGTCATGTAAGCTGAGAAGTTTAGTATAAAAACAATGCTCAACCATTCATAGTCATCTAAAACCTTTTTGCTAACATTCTTTGTTGGCTTGCTGCTTCACAGATCTCTTGCAAAGAAAAGTTATTTCAAAGACTTGTCTTGGGTTGGAGAGGGTTTGTTACTAGAAGTCTCAGATTCATCTTTGTTGTCAACTCATTAATTATTTTGGCTGTCTAATAATACCTCCAAGTAGCTATTCTGCACCAGCTTAAAACAAATTAAAAAAAAATAAAAATCAGTGTAAAGCCAGCAGAAAACTCAAAACAGGCCCCCATATTAGAATATCTATGGGTTCCAAGGAAAGTTCCTTAAAGAATGCTTGACAGTAAATCCATGACCTTTCAGAATGATTCATTCAAACATATCTTTACAGTCTGATGGAAAAAATAACTAAAATATTTTACTGATGACAATATAATACAAACATCTTACAGACTGTTGTCAACAGGAAAATATTAGTAACAAAACTAGCCCAAAAGATATTGAACTATTTTTATTTTTAAAACAAGATGAAGTTCTAATTTCAAAGCAACTTTTCCTAGACAAGCTGTTCTAAATCTGCCTCATCATAAACAAAGTTTTTTCATTATTTCAGAGAAAATTTGAATCAAAATTAAATCAAATAATATCTGACCATGGAGATTTCTAGTTGATGATTCCAAAACAACTGTATACCTAAGAAAACCAAACCAAAAAGCTCCACCAAAATTTACCATTGCAGTGAAAATATTGGGATTCCCAATATTGTTATTGGGATTCCCAGTATTCTTATTTGAAAATACTTTTCTAATGCTTTGTTAGGTCTGCTAGAGTAATTTTAAATGTTAGTATGGAGGCCCAAAACAGTAACAAAGTATGGGAGCCAGAACTTCCTCAATCCTTTGGTGTTTTGGTCTAGTTATAGATCTTACTTCTAGAGTTGTGATACACTTGATACAGTTTCATGACACAGTTTCAGCACTGTAGTAATGAAGAAAATGTGAAAAAACTCTTCAGATTCTCTTTGCCATATATAGAAATAAAAATTCTAATATGAAATGCAACACAAATTTTGTAACAGGTTACCTCATAATAATAGCATTATTTGAAGACAGACATACTATGTACTTACCTTACAAAAGTAACAAAACACACACACTGTTGTTACAATTTCACTTCTAAATTAGTCAGGTGATCGGCCCCAGGGCAGACACGTTCTGCAACAGAGCAGGGGATTGAGGCGGGCAGAGCTTTTTTTCTGGCATCGAGGCAACTCGAGGCAGGCGGGGGAGCTGCCAGCACCCATCAGCCTTCACAACGGAGGCTGACCAGGCCAGGAGGAGCCATCAGTGACTGCTCCCTGGCCGTACAGAGGCAGCCCTTAGGGAGTGCAGCAACCAGGACGGGGGAACAGGGCATGGGGCTACAGTTTGTGCTGGCAGTATGGGCTCAGACAGCACAGAGCGTCCCACCCCACTCAGGAGAACAGCTCATCTACCAGCCGTCTACCTATAGCTAAACCGCCATGGTCTGCACTAGGTAGAAAGCTCTCTCTAGAAAGTCTGTGGTGACCCAGACTGAGTGCCTGCTCAAAAATGCGGCAGTTCAGGTCTCTGGATGCAGGGAGTGCCTGAGCCTGTTGCTGCCATCTGAGGGTGGCAGAGGCACCGTGTGTGAGATGTGAGGAGGTGGATGACCTGGTCAGCCTGGTAGCAGAGCTCAAGGAGGAGGTAGAGAGGTTAAGGGTTATCAGGGAGTGTGAGCAGGAGATAGACTGGTGGAACAACTCCCCGCCAGGCCTGAAAGAAAGGCATCGGAGTGAGACACCCCAAACAGGGGTGGACCCCCTGCCCTGTCACTGTCAAGAAGAGGGAGGGGAGCTAGGAGATGAGGAATGGAAACAAGTCCCTGCTTGGCATCACAGACAACCCCCCTCCCTACTGGCCTCACCTTCTCAGGTGCACATACACAACAGGTCTGAGGCCTTAGAGCTTGAGAGACTGGTGGGTGAGGATGTGGTCAATAGTCCACCCAGGAGGTTGCCTAGGGCAAGGATGTAAACTCCACGCCTCAAGACTGCCTCCACCAAGAAAGAAAGAAGAGTAATCGTTGTAGGCAATTCCCTTCTCAGGGGAACAGAGGGCCTGTTTGTTGACCTGACCCTACCCATAGGGAAGTCTGCTGCCTCCCTCGTGCCTGGGTCAGGGACATTGCCAAAAAGCTTCCCAACCTGGTTCACCCCTCTGACTACTATCCTATATTTATAGTCCAGGCTGGCAGCGATGCAATTGCTGATAGAAGCCTGAAAGCTATCAAACGAGACTTCAGGGGACAGGCGCGCTTAGTAGATGGAGCAGAAATACAAGTGGTGGTTTCCTCCATCCCTACAGTGGCAGGGAGGGGTACAGAGAGGACACAGAAAGCCCACCTGATAAACACGTGGCTCAGAAGCTGGTGCCAACACTTTTTTTTTTTTTTTAATTTTTTTTTTTTTTTTTTTTTTTACCACAGGGCACTTTACTTGGCACCTGGCCTGTTAGCTGCAGATGGGTTCCAACTGTCTCTAAGGGGAAAATGGATCCTAGCCCAGGAGCTGGCAGGGCTCATTGAGAGGGCTTTAAACTAGCTAAGAAGGGGGATGGGGATGAAACAAAGCTTGTTGGAGGTGTGCCAGGGGGAACAATGCCAGGGCCACAGGAGAACCAATGGCCCAGCTGAAGTGCATCTACACTAATGCACGCAGCATGGGCAACAAACAGGAGGAGCTGGAAGCCATCGTGCAGCAGGCTAGCTATGACTTGGTTGCCATCATGGAAACGTGGTGGGACCACTCTCATGACTGGAGTGCTGCAATGTCTGGCTATAGGCTCTTCAGAAAGGACAGGCAGCACAGAAGGGGTGGTGGAGTGGCTCTCTATATTAGAGAGTGTTTTGATGTTGTGGAACTTGGGGCTGTGAATGATAAGGTTGAGTTCCTATGGGTCAGGATCAGCACGAAGGCCAACAAAGCAAGCATCCTGGTGGGGGTCTGTTACAGACCACCAAACCAGGATGAGGAGACGGATGAGGTGTTCTACAAGCAGCCAGCAGAAGCTTCACAATCTCCAGCATTTGTTCTCATGGGGGACTTCAACTTCCTAGATATTTGCTGGAAATACAACGCAGCTCAGAGGAAGCAGTCTAGGAGGTTTCTGGACATTGTGGAAGACAGTTTCCTGATGCAGCTGGTTAATGAGCCTGCCAGGGGAGGTGTCCTGCTAGACCTTCTGTTCACAAACAGAGAAGAACTGGTGGGGGATGTGGTAGTTGAGAGCTGTCTTGGGCAGAGAGACCATGAAATTGTAGAGGTTTATATTTTTGGCCAAGTCAGGAGGGAGACCAGTAAAACTGCTGTCTTAGACTTCCGGAGGGCAGACTTTGAGCTGTTCAGGACAATGGTTGGCAGGGTCCCTTGGGAGGCGGTTCTGAAGGACAGAGGAGTCCAGGAAGGCTGGGCACTCTTCAGGAAGGAAATGTTCAGGAGCACTCTGTCCCCACGTGCCCAAAGACAAGCCGGCGCGGAAGAAGACCAGCCTGGCTGAACAGAGAACTGTGGCTAGAGCATAGCAAGAAAAAGAGGGTTTATGACCTTTGGAAAAGAGGGCGGGCTACTCAGGAGGACTATAAGGATGTTGTAAGGATGTGCAGGGACAAAATTAGAAAGGCCAAAGCTCATCTGGAGCTCAATCTGGCTACTGCTGTTAAGGACAACAAAAAATGTTTTTATAAATACATTAAAACAAAAAGGACTAAGGAGAATCTAGATCCTTTACTGGATGCTGGGGGAAACTTAGTGATGAGAGATGAGGAAAAGGCTGAGGTGCTTAATCCCTTCTTTGCCTCTGTCTTTAGCAGCAAGACCAGTTGTTCTCTGGGTACCCTGAGCTGGTGGAAGGGGATGGGGAGCAGGGTGTGGCCCTCATAATCCATGAGGAAACAGTTGGCGACCTGCTACAGCACTTGGATGCAAGTCGATGGGGCCAGATGGGATCCCCCCAAGGGTGCTGAGAAAACTGGCTGAAGTGCTGACCAAGCCGCTTTCCATCATTTACCAGCAGTCCTGGCTATTAGGGTATGTCCCAGTCAATGCGCGTCTAGCAAATGTGACATCCATCTACAAGAGGGGGCAGAGGGTGGACCCGGGAAACTATAGGCCTGTTAGGTTGACCTCAGTGCCAGGGAAGCTCATGGAGCAGATTATCTTGAGTGTTATCACGTGGCACTTGCAGGGCAACCAGGTGAACAGGCCCAGTCAGCATGGGTTTATGAAAGGCAGGGCCTGCTTGACAAACCTGATCTCCTTCTATGACAGTGATGCACTTAGTGGATGAGGAAAAGGCTGTGGATGTGGTCTGCCTTGACTTCAGTAAGGCTTTTGACACCATTTCCCACAGCATTCTCCTCAATAAACTGGCTGCTCGTGGCTTGAACTGGTGTATGCTTCGTTGGGTTAAAAACTGGCTGGGTAGCTGGGCCCAAAGAGTCATGGTGAACGGAGTTAAATCCAGTTGGACGCCAGTCACTAGTGGAGTCCTCCAGGGCTCAGAATTAAGGCCAGTTCTCTTTAATATCTTTATCAATGATCTGGATGAGGGGATCGAGTGCACCCTCAACAAGTTTTCAGACGACACCAAGTTAGGTGCGTGTGTCGATCTGCTCGAGGGTAGGAAGGTTCTGCAGGATGACATGGATAAGTCTGACTGATGGGCTGAGGCCAACTGTATGAAGTTCAACAAGGCCAAGTACCAGGTCCTGCACCTGGGGCACAACAACCCCAAGCAGCACTACAGGCTGAGAGATGAGTGGTTGGAAAGCTGCCTGGTAGAGAAGGACCTGGGAGTATTGGTTGATAGTTGGCTGAATATGAGCCAGCAGTGTGCTCAGGCGGCCAAGAAAGCCAACAGCATCCTGGCCTGTATAAGAAACAGCATGGCCAGCAGGTCCAGGGAAGTGATTGTCCCCCTTTACTCAGCTCTGGTGAGGCCGCACCTCGAGTACTGTGTTCAGTTTTGGGCCCCTCGCTACAAGAAGGACATGGAGGTGCTTGAGCGAGTCCAGAGAAGGGCAACAAATCTGGTGAGGGATCTGGGGAACAAGTCTTACGAGGAGCGGCTGAGGGAGCTGGGCTTGTTCAGCCTGGAGAAAAGGAGGCTCAGGGGTGACCTTATCGCTCTCTACAGGTACCTGAAGGGAGGCTGTAGCGAGGTGAGAACTTGTCTATTCTCCCACGTGCCTGGTGACAGGACGAGGGGGAATGGGCTAAAGTTGCGCCAGGGGAGTTTTAGGTCAGATATTAGGAAGAGCTTCTTTACTGAAAGGGTTGTTAGACATTGGAATGGGCAGCTAGGGAAGTGGTTGAGTCACCATCCCTGGAGGTCTTTAAAAGACATTTAGATGTAGAGCTTGGGGATATGGTTTAGTGGAGGACTTGTTAGTGTTAGGTCAGAGGTTGGACTAGGTGATCTTGGAGGTCTTTTCCAACCTAGATGATTCTGTGATTTATTCATCTTAATCATGTCATTTACAACATATGATGCACATAAAAAGGCATTGAATTTAGGATCTTTAATTTAGGATAGGAAAAATTTAGAGAATTCAAACCTTTTCTGGCATTGATGATATGAATTTATCTAGTTTAGTGCACCTTAGAGTAACCCAAAACAAATTTTGCCAGGGAGAATTCACTGTGTGCCACAGTACTCTCTCAAGCATCAACATGTTTCAATATCGAGTACAAACTTTTTAAAACAGAAAATCCAAATCCTCTGTTTTAGAATGTCACCCTTTCCACTTGTATACATTTATTTTACATATTTAATTTATTATTGTTATAGTATTTTTTAAACTTTGTAGAGGTTAAAAACCTGCCACAGGGAAATAAATATTCTTGCCAAGAGCAGTATTTTGTTGAGATGGTTCAAGCACCTATTTCCTGTACAGCATCTCAAGAGCCCCTGAAATATGCAGAAACCAGAAGAGGAAGGGAACCATTAGCAAGAGTTATCTACTTTTTCACTTCTCTTAGTATGCTCATAAGAGCATAAATATTGAAAGACAATACTGAAGTATACATACATCTAAAATGTAGTTCTGTTTAGGTGGAAACTGCACACTTAAGAAATCCTTTCAGTTGATCTCTAAATCCAGGACAAGCAATTTTATTTCCCCCCAGATGTAGATGAATTTGCATTTAATACGTATTTCTTTAAGTTAGCTAAATATCTCTTACAGATACTGTATCTTTCCAACACATGTACACAACTACATTGCAAAACAATCTTTCCCTCTTTTTAGCTTATTTAGCTACCTTTCCAGGCCTGTTTTGTGTTTTAATTGTACATTTTGTAAAAATCACATCTACCACTGGCAAAGTTTGGCACAGGCATTAATTACTCTCAGTTGTAAAGCTGCCTTCTAACCTTGAATAAGATGTTTCCAACAGAAATTGGAATGAATAGATGCTAGTGGCATAATTCTTGGGCTACTCTGTCCAAACAGCATAACATTAGCTACAAATCCTTAATAGTTGTTTCTGTTGCCATTAATTAATTAGTTGCATGTCAGTTAATTTAGCCACCTGATGAGTTCTTACTGAAACATGGAAAAATAACCAGAAATATGGTAGTGAATGAGCATAAAATTGTGTTTTCCATTTCTAATCTCAATGTTCAAGGCACTTAATAAAATATTAATATTCTATGGTACATATGTTGAAGTGTGACATGTTTCAGCAAATGTCTTTACTACTTTCCTACTTTTCCCATGGATTTTATTTTTCTTATTTCTAAGCCTCATTCACTTTCAAATTTCTCAAATATTCATGCCTTCATAGCACCATCTAACCTAGGAAAGTAGAAAAATGTATAGAAATAATAGGTAAAGTAACATCTCACTTGCAAATACGCTTTTATTCAGTATATACTCTCGCTCATGAGATCATTCAAATCTGTATTTTTTTCCATTCACTCACCTTCAGGATTGAGTTCTGTGGTATAACCAGCAATGGCACAAAAGGAAAAAAAGAAGAAAACATAAGATGCTGCTCAAAATAAGAGAAAAAGGAAAATGTAGTAACAGGTTTTAAAAAACTTAAGCCATGTTTGTTAAGTAGACAATACATAAAAGCCGAATACTAGCCAGAAAACAGATATAAGACCACATTCATCAATAGCACAATCCTATCCAACTGAGTAACTCATTAACCTTCTGCAGTATGAATCCCACAGAGATACACTGAAGACTGATTTGGCCACAAACACAGTATCTTAAAAACAAAAGAGGAAAAGGTCTCTATTCAGATAAAATGAAGTCAGAAAGGCAGTTAATTTTTGTGTGCTAGGACATTACTTAAGGATTTAATTGCCTTGTACAAGCAGCATAAGCACTGGTATCAGTATGTAATTGAACAGAATTATCCCAGATTAATAATTTTAATGAATATCCAAAATTTAGTAAGATATTAACATTTATGCTCTTTTATTTAGAAGTCTTGTAAATTTAAAAAAAAAAATCTTTAATGATAGAAAGTTTCTTCTACACTTTACAGATGATGGTAGATGTCATCTTCCGGGGATTTTTTAAATTGTATATAATCAAACATATTCAAGATACAAGATTCCTTTGCTTTCCTAACCTTGCAAAATTCAACCTCATAATTAAAATTATAAGCTTAACTAATATCATCTGAATGAAATAATAAATTAATTTGCTTATGAGAAATATCATTTAAATTTGATATTTTCATCTTTCAAAGCAAAATCACAGAAGCAAAGCCAGCAAGAGATAAAGCATGCTTTCAGAATCAGAGGATCCAAGACACTCAAAAGTATACTACCTATAGTCACACTACACAAGCTGTCTAAATCCACATCACTTTAAACTGGATGCTTAGAAAGTTACAGAAATACATTCACAAGGAATAAACAGGTTGAGGGTCACAATACAGGAGGACTGAAGTTGTACTAGGTGTTTCTGCAGGCTTTCAAAAAAAAAAAAAAAAGTTATGAATATCCTTTTCCTTCCCCTCCTCTGCACATATCTTCAAGCCTAGTCTAACAAGGGTAAGATTAAGTCCTTCAAAAAACAAGAGTTTCAGTTTTGTCTAGAAGTAGATAAATATTTTAACAATCAACACACAACCTAAACTATCATCATAAATACCATGTTTCAAGTGAGATGTGATGTGAAGTAAATCACAGAATCACAGAATTTCTAGGTTGGAAGAGACCTCAAGATCATCAAGTCCAACCTCTAACCTAACACTAACAGTCCCCACTAAACCATATCCCTAAGCTCTACATCTAAACGGCTTTTAAAGACCTCCAGGGATGGTGACTCCACCACTTCCCTGGACAGCCCATTCCAATGTCTAACAACCCTTTCGGTAAAGAAGTTCTTCCTAACATCCAACCTAAAACTCCCCTGGCACAACTTTAGCCCATTCCCCCTCGTCCTGTCACCAGGCACGTGGGAGAACAGACCAAGCCCCACCTCGCTACAGCCTCCCTTCAGGTACCTGTAGAGAGCGATAAGGTCACCCGTGAGCCTCCTTTTCTCCAGGCTGAATAAGCCCAGCTCCCTCAGCCACTCCTCGTAAGACTTGTTCTCCAGGCCCCTCACCAGCTTCGTAGCCCTTCTTTGGACTTGCTCGAGCACCTCCATGTCCTTCTTGTAGCGAGGGGCCCAAAACTGAACACAGTACTCGAGGTGCGGCCTCACCAGAGCCGAGTACAGGGGGACGATCACCTCCCTAGCCCTGCTGGCCATGCTGTTTCTTATACAGGCCAGGATGCTGTTGGCTTTCTTGGCCGCCTGAGCACACTGCTGGCTCATATTCAGCCGACTATCAACCATCACTCCCAGGTCCTTCTCTGCCTGGCAGCTTTCCAACCACTCATGTCCCAGCCTGTAGCTCTGCTTGGGGTTATTGCACCCCAGGTGCAGGACCCAGCACTTGGCCTTGTTGAACTTCATGCAGTTGACCTCAGCCCATCGGTCCAGCCTATCCAGATCCTCCTGCAGAGCCTTCCTGCCCTCAAATGCTTAAATAAAAGTGCATACATAGGATAATGTACTCAGGATCGCCACCCCTCAGAAGCTCTAGCTCCACATTCATTTCTTTGATGCTAGCCCACTCCATATCACCCTTCCCTTTGTGCTGGCACAGCTCTCAGTGTTTACACAATGAACCAAATCAGCAAATCTGGCTAAGAAATAACTGCTGATTGTGTGAGCACAACAGGGAAGGAGGTGCAGGAGCAAAGCCAAGCAATGAGAAGTGAAGAATGAACAGATTGCTTAAAATGGTTTATGCTGCATTTAACTTAACATGGAAGCCCTGTCTAAGTACAGTTTCTCATGTAGCTTGATGCATATTCCCAAGGCTGTGTGTAGAAAACTAAGTGAATTAATCTTCAGTTATGGATAGCAGGGTAAATTTACATATTATATCAGTAGTGTCATAAGGGGTCTATAAAATAGAACGACTTAATTTCTATTATTTTGGGTCAGTTTATTTGCTTAGAATGAATACATTCAGCTGTTAAGGGGAAATGAGGAATAATCACTCCCAAAGCTTATTCAAGTCCTCTTCCTCGGTATGGAGGCAGTTATTGTCACATTTGTTGGCAGCCCCAGAAGGCTGAATAGTCATAAAGATGTAATTAACTTCTCACTCCAAGAGGTGGTTCCTTAAAGAGCAGAACAGAAGCAAATTGATTGGGCAGGGTGGGAAAGCTACAAACATATGATTTTACGTCTTTAAAACTGATTATATAATTTGATGATGCTACATAAAATATTAACTAAGTAAAGACTAGATTCTGATATACATTATTACTTCTTCAGTTACTAATTGCCTTTTTTTTTTCAAAAGAAAGCTGACAAGAAACATGTAAAGAAATATCTTAAAAAAGGTAAATTAATTTAAAATCTTCAGTGGCTCACCTGTTTGTGTACTACATGAAACCACACAATTTCCTTCTAGTTCTGATGGAGGACAATTCCCCTTCAAAAAGACAGACAGGACCACGGTTTCAGATGAATCTGGTTCTAAAAATAATACAAAATTAAATCCAGTAATAAGAGCATCCAATTGGAAAAAAAAAAAATCCTGTACTTCAGGAAATATTCTATGAAATTAGGATAATCATTTCCGTTCATTCACCTTTATCAAATCCCTGAACATGCTTATTTGGGGGAGGTGGAAGCTTTTTTCTTGAAATATGTAATTAGAAAATGACAAAGTACTCTCTCTGAGAGGAAACTAGCATAAGGCATATCCAGTGAAACAACTCAGCACACCTAACACAGAAAATCTCAAAAACAAATGTAATTTAATATGGCATTTTTAATATTCCACAAAGCCATCAGCCCTTTGTTCCTTTCACCTGTTGAGGAAACACGAGAACTGTCCTTTCAGATCAGAGCAGCAGTCAGTAAAGCTCTGTTTCAATAGAGTCCTGTACTGAGCATTTCAGAGCATAAGTGGTGTACAGTTCCAACTGAGGCAGCAGGACACACTTCTCTGCTTCTCAGAAAACATTTACAACTGTCAAGGTGATCCTCCCTGTGACCCTATTGGAAGAAGGCTATGATCATTCCACAGTTAATACAAAGTTGGGAACATTCATTAGACTGGCCACAGGTCAAGTTTTCTGTCCCTCCTTTTGGAAAACCAGTGCCATTCTACATAAATAGAACTGCCACCAAAACAAAACGCCCCAGTGAAAGCACTAAACAATAACTGCTTTTCTTTCTCCATCATGAAACTCTCACCCTGTCTCTTCTCACCTGCCACGTGTCACGCTGTAACCAAGGAAGCAACTCCATTCCTATATACTTTTTTTTTTTTGTCTTCTTCCACAAATAGAAAATAAAAGCTGCAGAGTGTACATAGGGCACATTTGTAACTACTTGCACTCCAGTACCTGCAAGTATGCACTTGATGGAGGCTCGATTATATCTCTCAAACATCTTCAGAAAAAGTAATACGGTAAAAGAGCTGTAACAGTACTATAAAAAATTACCTAAATCATTAAAGATGAACTGGTCACAGGTCACTGCTAATGGAGCTTGTACACATACTGACAGGTTTGGTTTCTGTGCAGTCACCCTGCTTTGTACTGTTACCTAAAGAAATTGACATACAGAAGTACTTAAATAAAGGAACAAGTTAATTTCTGTATAGCGAACAACTAGAAAAAAAAAGCAAAAACAAAAATCTGCAAAGAGCATTCAGCAACAATGTTTAAGAACTTCAAATTTCAACTGCAAAAATAATATTTTCCTTTTACTATTCTTATTTATCTACAGTGGTCTGAAGTAACAATTTTAAAATGCAAAAAAAAAAAAAAAAAAAAAAAGGTGAATTCTCACATTCTTTGTAACCTTAAGCAAAGACAATCTAATGCTAAACTGCTATTTAACATATTAAAATATTTTCCTAATGTCATGTGCATTTATTTTAATGTGATAAAAATAAAAATACTGCCTTTTTTAGATAACTAAAGCAAAATAAATAAATTAATTAATGAGAACAAAGCCAACCTAAGTTATCTCCTCTAACTACAAAGAACAATTCATGGTCTTCTGAATAACTTCAGAATTAAGTTCTATTAAATTTTTTTACAGAAACAAATTCTAAAACTCCATATACAGAATACCCAGCACAACTAAATCTCTGGTTTACAAGAGCTGACCAAATTATAACGCAGGAGCAGCTACTTCTATTGCAGAAAGAACAAGCTACAAAAAAAATGGTTATCAAAAGAATGTCCATAAGTCATGTATAAAAAGAAAGTACTGTGGTGACCTACATCTGAACATGGTCCTACACTTGGGGCACAACAACCCCATGCAACACTACAGTCTGGGGGAAGAGTGGCTGGAAAGCTGCCCATTGGAATGGGACCTGGGGACATTGGTTGATAGGCAGTTGAATATGAGCCAGCAGTGTGGCCAGGAAGGCCAACAGCATCCTGGCTTGTATCAGAAATAGGGTGGCCAGCAGGACCAGGGAAGTGACTGTACATCTGTAGTCAGCTCCGGTGAGGCTGCACCTCAAGAGCTGTGCTCAGTTTGGGGCCCCTCAGTACAAGAAGGAAATCAAGGTGCTTGAGAGTGTCCAGAGAAGGGCAAAGCTGGTGAAGAGTCTAGGGAACAAGTCTTACGATGAACAGCTGAGGGAGCCGGGGTTGTTTAGCCTAGAGAAAAGGAGTCTTAGGGGAGACCTTATTGCTCTTTACAACTACCTCAAAGGAAATTGTAGTGATAGGGATAGGTCTCTTCTCCCAAGCACCAAGTGATAGGATAAGAGTAAATGCCCTCCACTTGTGCCAGGGGAGGTTAACATTGGATATTAGGAAAAAGTTGTTCACTGAAAGGGTTGTAAAGCATTGGAATAGAATGCCCAGGGAAGCACTTGAGTCACCACCCCTGAAGGCGTTCAAAAGATAAGTAGATGCGGTGCTTAGGGACATGGTTTAATGGTAGACTTGGCAGTTCTAGGTTAATGGTTGGACTTGGTGACCATTGAGGTCTTTCCCAACCTAAATGATTCTATGGTCTGTATGCACATGGATACTATCTGCCATTATCATCTGTTTGTATTGCTGGTCTACCAAGTAGCTCACTATGGACAGGTAAAATCATTTTAGGAAAATACTACTTGTTATAAAATGATTGAAGTGTTAGGAAGTCAGACTACTTTAAATGAATTAAGAGCAACATTAACTTTGCAAGAAGGATCACATCTAGCTCTGTACACACTTCAGGTAAAGAGCCTCATTCTCTGAAGCCAGAATTTCCATTTAAAAAAAAGTGAAGAAAAAATCAATACACTTACAGTTATTATGCTAATTAAGTCAGGTAAAAACATACAGATATGAGAATATACACCTCAGAAAATTTATAGTCAAGACAGAGACATTTGAAGTCACTGCCAAACTTTATTCAGATCATTTCTTCAAAAGCAAAACAATGTTTTTCACAAATTGCTTTTGGAGACAATCTGCTCCATGCCCCAGCCCCAAAAGAAGGGAACACAATTCTAAAAATTCATTTTTGCCCTCAGCTTTGAACTGTTTCAGGTCCAATATAATTCAATGAATGCAGCTGTGTAAACCCACTTGCATTATCTTTAAGCCAACCAGCTGGGCACTGACACATCTGCTGACTGCAACCACAAAACAATTCAGTGCAAACCAATTATCTATTATTCATCTTTCTAAAGCAACTACTATACCCAAATTGGTCACTTCAGATCTAGTTTAGACAACATATACACATTTTCCAGTGGGAGCACCAACTGCGTAATTTATCAGGTTACTTTACAAAGTCAAATTTTCAACAGTCTCTCTAAGGTATGAAAGGGCTGTAAGCCACTTAGAGCTGCCAACATCCTGCATGCATGCAGAAGTTCCTGCCTGAAGCCCAATCCTCCAAACCATGTAAAGGATGTTTTTAAGCATTTTCTGCACTCAATTGCAGTCTCAAACCTGAGACTGAAATGAGAGGGATCCTCTTATACTGTAATTTTTGTCGAGAGTCTAGTTATATTAAGACTTTTCTGACAGGCCTCTGGTTTGTACAAAATTATTAAATATATATATATATAAAAATGTCACAAGTGTTGGAAATTTTTTAATGCGTAATGCATTGCCTGAAGATTTTTGTGGGTACAATGACCTCTATTGCAATGACCAAACAACATTCATTAGTAGCAATACCTACTTTGCAGAAAAGTTGCAAGTTACACATATAAACTGTTTGCAGTTATATCACTCAAGAAAACATTTAATTTTGATTTGGATTTTTATAAAATTTTAAGTTGTCCTTAACTTGTCCTAATTCAGTGTTCCAGTTCATATTAGCCTGACAGGTATAATACCATGCAAACCTTACATGCAATTATTTCTTACTTGAATAAAAACAATACTTATAACTTTTCAAATATTAAATAAATTAATCCATAAACTATAATGAGTTTTCCATCAAGTGCCATTAATTTGAATGGAGACATATATGAAGATTAAATTAACTTATCACAGGAAAAAAAAAAAAAAAAAAAGCTGGAAATAATTACATGAATGAAAACTAGATTTACTATTTTTGTTTCATTAAAACACATAAAATGCATAAACAAATAGGAGGGGAAAGCAAAGTCCTCCCTTTAAAAAGCTTATCAAATGTTTAAATAAATGCATACATATTTTAAATATTTCTCATTTGCCTTACAGTAAAGAGCAGATGAGAGAGAATGATGAGAGTTACTCATGTTCCTGATACTGAAATCATTGCCTTTCTCCAAAAATGGAATTTGGTAGTTGTATATATAATACTTTCCTCTGTAATATGTCACTTATAAATTAGCGCCAATGTGAACTAAAAGCTGATAAATTCATTCTACTTAAGGTACCCTTACGTTTACAAACAGTCTGTTCAACAGCCCAGTGCAGTTCAGCTGAACTTCAAGCTTTCATAGAAAAACTGTCACAGACTTGATCAGGACTAGGGTTTTATCCTGCCTTTATTATTATTATTATTATTATAATTTTTAAGTGTAGAGAAAGATGCTGAGCTAAATACAATTAAGTTACAGAAATGTAAGGAAATTCATTTCGATTAGTAGTCCAGTCAGGCTCTGAATTCTTCACTCAAGACAGAAGCAGAACTTGCAAGGTTCCCAGAAACAAGGCCCTGATTTTGTTCCACCTGTACTCCTACAAAAGCCTCTCAAATTCAAACTATACATATATATTTTACACAATACCGAGGAGAAACTACACTTGCACATATGTACGTGCACACGCACATTTATACTTTCTTTAGAACCAAAGGTAACAGTCCTCAGGGAGGGCTGCAATTATATCAATTTTCAAGTTAGATTTTCCTGGCTATTTTGTACTAACAAAAACTGTGAAATTGTTTTTACAAAAGAAAGTCTATTTTTGCTTATTGACAACTGAAAAGGCAGCTAAAGATCACCTTCAAATTTTGAATAAATATTTATTCCATTTGAAAAGTGTTGGAAAAATATTCTTAAACTTTAAGAACTACTTCCCTCCACCCTAATATTTTGTTTGTTTGTTTCTTGATAAACATCACAGAAATGAGATTCCAACCACTTCAACAGAAGACATGCAAGATAAACACCTGTTATATGAAGGACAAAAAAATATATATAACAGCATTTCAAATTCTACTCATTTTCATAATCTAAGTGAAATACACAGAAAATATTACAGGTTTTCTAAAACTTGTCATCACTGTTTGCTATGGTTTCAGTAAGGCACAGTACCTTTACTGTTACTGATGGTACTACCTCTGCTTTTACCTCACTGTCAATGGCTTTCTGTGAAGAAAAAGATGAAAACAGAGTAAATTCAATATTATACATGAATGAATGAACACAGTGAATGTAATATTACTCTCCCACCAATTTGGTAAATAGGGAATTAACTGTAAAGGACTTATCATTCTGATGACAGATTAAAATACACAAAATATATTTCTGAGCTTCTGAAAATGTTAAGCCTCTGTTTGAAATTGCCTGCAAAAAGGAGAGCAAAAGGTCATGAATGTTGTGTATATAAGGAACTAATACACTTTGATGTATATATGAATATTTGAAACTGTTTTGCTTGGCATGCTTCTTCCTACTGTATATTTATTTCAATTTTGGAAACTCCTCCTGTTACTCAGTAGGAAAAGGTGACCTCCAATCTGCCAATGTATTATATGCACATCCTAGCACATACTACAAAGTCATTGTACACAATCTTCTAATCAGAAATATATTTTGAACTTCAAAAGAATATTATGGCAGGCATTTTGTTATTCCCACTTACATCTATTTCAAGATGCAATTCCATCTAACGAAAAATTCATCTTGGCGCTACAACCTGTTTTAATATCTTGTTATATGCTCAGATTTCGTTTTGCATCAGGGTTGTCTCAACATTTTAAGAAGTGTTCAAATATGTTTGAACTAGTTTATTTTAAAGGAATACTTAACTAGTGCTGTAATACTAAATTCCTCACATGAATGTATACCTTCTCATGATAAGAGTAAATTTAAAACAATCCACTGTGCTCTATCCACACTCTTTTTCATCCCAGCATGCCACTATAAAGTTCACATATGCAAATTTCCTAAGAAGTCAGGAGGTTGGTAGGCTCTCTCTAAAAGTTGGACTTTCATTCAATTACTGTATAATTTTCACAATATAAAAAAATAGGGTCTTTCATACTGGATTAGATAATTGGCTTGTCAATCATGTCAATCCTTGTCAGGATGATCCCAAAGAAACAACATGGGTACAAAGAGACTGATTCTTGCTTTGGTCTACTATATTCAGCCTTCAGAAATCATCTGGGACTTCCTGAATCAGAGGCTCTACTTAGGAGGTGGTGTCAAATAACCATAATAATCCTCCACTTGGTTATCTATTCCAATATAGATACATATCTAATATATCTTTATACTCTTTGCTCCTACCACATATCACAATTTAAATATTTTCAAATGAGCAGAAGCAGTATTCGCAAACCTGTAGAAGCCCTAAAATTATTCTCACATTTGCTTTATTGATCCTAATCCATTAAGTGTCTTACTATACGTTTCCTTCCTAGATAGATACTGAAGGAACATCTAGGAAATTCTACATCTCAGGAAACTAAAATATATGGATGGCTTTGGGCAATAAAGATTCAAGGCCATGATTCATTTGGTATATTGAATAACTGTCCTGGTTTCAGTTAGGACAGAGTTATTTTTCCTCCTAGTAGCTGGTAGGGTGCTGTGTTTTGGATTAGGACGAGAAGAGTGCTGATAACATGCTGATGTTTGAATTGTTGCAGAGCAGTGCTTACACTAAGCCAAGGACTTTTCAGCTTCTCGCTCTGTCCTGCCAGCGGGCAGGCTGGGGGTGCAGCAAGAGCTGGGAGGGGACAGACCCAGGACAGCTGACCCAAACAGGACAAAGGGGTATTCCGTACCATCTGACATCATGCTAAACAATATATAGGGGTGGCTAGCCACGGTGGGGGGCCGGCTGCTCGGTGTTGGGCTGGGTATCAGTCAGTGCGTGGTGAGCAATTGCATTGTGCATCACTTATTTTGTACATACTATTATTATTATTTCCTATTTTAATAAACTGTCTTTATCTCAACCCACATGCTTCACTTTCCCGTTTCTCTCCCCCATCCCAGAGAGGGTCTCTTCATCAACTAGTATCAGCAGCAGCAGTAATAAAAATAGACTCTAAATAATGTTATAAATTAGATGTATAAAAGTATTTAAAAGCAGTTTTGTGTGTTTTTAAAATGTTAGTCACGAAAAATTAGTTTTGTAGAAATCAGTGGCTAGATATGACTAATTACAGATGTTATGTTGCAATGACCATGTTTCTGAAAGTCTCACATGAAAAACCTCTAAGCAACGATATAAGATCACCTAAATTTTAATTTGAACAGTTTTTCATAAGTTATATATGCAAAGAAAAGCAAAAAACTATCTAGGCCACTATGCCAGATAATATTGAATGATACCTTGCTGAAGATTACTCATTACAATGCATCACTGAGTGATTAGTACATTCTATCTTTAAAAGATCCACAGGATGACACTTCTGTTTCCCCCCACGTTATTATCTGCTTTAACAGTTCTCATTATTACAGTTATCCCAGATCCTAAGAAAGTTTCTTCACTTACTTTTGCTTAGCCAAGAATTGAAAAGGTCCCCAGAAAAAGATACTAAGCAATTTTATTTACTCAAGTTAAAATGATTAACAAAAACATGTTTTAATTGAGGGACAAGTGGGTGCTATGCAGAAACTCAGTCCCACAAATATAAACAAATAGAAATCACTATTTCAGATGTTTCAACTATCGTTATGAGGAGAAGGCTTATGTTGTATTACAAGCTGAGAAATAGGCCAGAAAGTGCACAAGACAACATTACCTCAAACAGGTATTACCTCAAATATGACTGCAAGCAGCCTTAAATATTATTCATACAAAACAGAAGAAAAGTAGCATGTGCTTACTTATGCATTGCAAGTTATTAATTTTATAATCATTAGAGCTATGATATGTACATTTCTCCTACAAAAATACCTCATATTTCATTGCTGTTTTCAAAACTCAAAAGCACAAGTGTACAACCTATAGGAAGCAGTGAAATTTAATAATTCAGTTTTGTGCAATATTTTATATAACTAAATTGCTACATAAATAATAGGTATAGTTACTAATTTTTGATTTATTTCTAATTCCCTCTCCCAGTGATCTGAACTGGTAAAGACAGAGGAAAGCCTGTCAAAACTCTAAAGCATTAGAAAGTGGTCTCTAAACATATGCTACAATGATAATAGCAAGTTAGTGGCTATTAACAGCACAATTGCATGATAGAGAGCAGCATGATATGAGGTAGCAGTAGATATGAGCAGTAGATATGAGACAGTCTGTTCACTTATTTGTCTGAAAGTCCCTCAAGTCCCAAGACCATATGAAAAGCCATGGAGGCAAATAGCACTAAGGTAAGAGCAGAACCAAGAAGTGGTCACAGTACATAGTTGTAAATGATACACACGGGGACAGCACATATCTAAAAGACAATGAATTTGGACTGTCAGTTGTTCTGCGTAAAACCTGGTACCTAGCTGAACATGGCTTGGTCCACCCGAGGCAGATCGCAACACTGCACCTAAGATTTGGCACTGCTTGCAAAAATGGGCTACTATGACTTTCAAAAGGGTTTGCTATTTCTTTTTATAAAAGTACATACAGATTCTGCATCCAACTCTGGTGAAACTTCTGCAGTGACAATTAGATCTCTCAGTTTTTCAGATTGGGGTAAAATATCTGAAAGAAAACAAGAAAAATCATTCAGCTCTCCTTTAACAATTGTGCATCTACATTCCTAAATACAATTTCAACAGCATCAATTTCCAGACTTTTACATAATTACACCTATTACTGTAATGAAAAAAAACAATGCATATACTCTTGAACAAAGAAAGTTCTGAGTTTTGTAAGATTTCTATAGAGCCTAACCTGACCTGTGCATGGGAAAAAAAAAAAAAAAAAAAAAAAAAAAAAAAAAAAAAAAGGATGTAGATGCATTCTATAACAGGATTTTACATATACTATTCATGATCCAGTCCCAGGAAAAATATGAGAAATTTTTTGTTTTGTTTAAACTTATTTCCACATGTGCATATAATAGTACACCCATAGTAAACAACTATCTCCAAAATACACAGCACAGGTTTCATTTGGAGCACTTTCACCTAAATAATTTGATAATAAGTTTGACAGAAATGTTCTGTCTAACATAGAACATAACATCTGTAGCATAACTAAAACAGATTTTTAAAGGTTTAAGAGTGCTTTATGTTATATAGGGATTGGTTACAATATTACCTGATTATTTCCAGGAATGTTAACACAAAAGGTAAAGAATGTCATGAACTCACTTATATGCATGATATAAAAACTTATACAGATTCAGATATGCAAAAAAATTATCACAAGGATTAAAAGCAAGGCATTTAAATACCATAACAAATTATATAATCATTTTGAAGGCAGAGAAAGGAGAGGAAAGAGAAAGAAAAAAGTCTAGTTCTGTGGTATTTGTGTCTTTCTGCAATGCACTTCTATCTCTCAAAACTAAATGTGTCAGGGAAAAAAAAAAAAAAAAAAAAAGGAAATTCATAGTTCCTCAAGTAACAAGCAGTAAAAAACTTAATGAAAGATGAAATTAATATTTTCACTGGAAAAATGAGCACATGAGCACATCCAGAAAGCTGCAAGAATTGTATTGTATATAGGGTCCTGAAAACAACTCACAACTAGTAAGAAGCACATTATGTCTCTTTCTAATAAGAGAGTCATGGGAAAAAACTATTAAGATAACCAGAGAAATTAAGATTTCATTTTCTTGTGCTCAAATAAAATTTTTACTGTAAGGAAAAATGAAAAGCAAAACCAAGTATGTTCCTCAAAGATCACCTGCTAAAGAAGCCTAAGCCAGTTTCATAGTGTCATGACCAATTTGCACACAACTGGTTCTGACATAATTTAACCATTTCTCCTTCAGGATGTTTTTTCAAGCAAAGTATGATGCAACTTCTGTTGTGCTGTCATCTTTCTGTTAGAAATAGGACACAGACCAATGTTTACATAGATCCTAAATGGTTTGGGTTGGAAGGGACCTTAAAGACCATCTAATTCCAACCCCTCTGCCATGGGCAGGGGCACTTTCTACTAGACCAGGTTGCCCAAGGCCCCATCCAGCCTGGCCTTGAACACTTCCAGGGATGGGCCACCCACAGCTTCTCTGGCAAACAGTGCGTGTGCCTCACCACACGTAAGCTTCCATTTTTTTCTTGATATTAAATTGAGTCGAACACCTATGGCTAATTGCTTATGTCATCCAGACTGATGCAAGTAGCATTAGAGTTAATTTGGCTTAGTAGTTATGTATTTAAAAATATTTCATCTGTTTGGAATATAAAACCTTCTTCTCCAAAATGTATAAAACAACTAAAGTTCAACAGTCAGCACTGAACATGACTTATTTATGGAAATAACTGCTCTATGTTTTTTATATGATGACCTAATTCTAAATGCCTTCCATTTTTGGAAGTCAAAATTAAACAAAGAAAAAATATTTCCATGTAAGGGTATATGTTCTCAAAACCACACCAGCTCTTACTGCATACATGTGAAATCACAAGACAGAAAAATCAATGGTTCATTTTAAAGATTATGTTTAGAGTAACTGAATGGTGATCAGCACTCAAAGGTATTTTGTATTTAACCAGCAGTGATTGGCAGTTATTTTAAGACTTAACTAATAGATCTAAAAAAGCCAAAATGAAACAAAGCCAAAACATCCTAAACTGAAAGGCATTCTTCATAGCTAAGTGAAAAGTTTTCCAACAAGCTTTACATCCAGTTAAACCAGAACAAAATTTCATTAGAGCATATCTCCACAATGAAGAGAACATTCATAAAAAACACATCTGAAACCACCACTGCAATACCTTAAATCAAATTATAAAGATCATGAGGAAGAAACAAACAAACAAACGAAAAAAAAAAAAAAAAAAAAAAAAAAAAAAAAAAAAAAAAAAAAAAA
>NC_048894.1:61672608-61680177 GCF_011077185.1 Oxyura jamaicensis | reverse complement strand
AAAAAAAAAAAAAAAAAAAAAAAAAAAAAAAAAAACATTAAAAACAAGAGAATAAAGTAAAAAGGTCATCAATACTCACAGAAAATATGTCAATCTTATACTATCACGTTTTTACTAGAAAAGTTACAAAGGACAGTTATGTCTTCTTAGTCTAAATATCTTCCATACAATGCGTTAAAATAAGTAAACAGAAGTTTATTCCCTTCATGAAGGGATTTATTCCTTCCATCATGTTTTTCTTTCGTCTGGTTATGATAGCCAGACAAAGCATTCAAATACTTTTAAGAAGGACTGTGGTAAAAGCAACAAAATTTTTACACATATGCATATATGGTTAAATAACCAATTACTGGGTTTGTTAAATTAAACTAACGACCAAAATTAGTCTATTATAACAATAATAGATGAAGTTACATTTAATTACAAAAAAATCTTTGCATTGTAGAATCAAGCTTATGAGTGAAGTTTACAAATCTCTTCTCATTTTCTAGGAATTTTCAGCAAAGAAAACCACAACTATTTCTTTAATGCATTTTAAGAACATGCTAACTATCAGCAGGAAGAGATTTTAATTGGTTCTTTCTATTTGTCTAAGACACTTTTTCCACAGTTTTCTGTAGAATCATATGCTTCCAATTCCCTGCAAGAGTCAGATCCACTGTTTAAAAACTCAGTTATGAAAATACAAGTTTTGCATGATCTTTGTAGAAACCATGTGCTGATACTTAACTAACTCCATGCAAATTATTAGAATCAAAGAATCACAGAATATCCTGAGTTGGAAGGGACCCACAAGGACCATTGAGTCCAACTCCTGGCTCCACACAAGACTACCTAAAAAACAAACCATGTGTCTGAGAGCGTTGTCCAAACACTTTTTGAACCCTGATAGGCTTGGTGCTGTCACCACTTACCTGGGAAGCCTGTTCCAGAGCATGAAGCCTGTTCCAGTGCCCAATGTGTGCACTAAGGGTAAATTCCAGTTTACCATGTTAATTTATTTGGCTTTTTATATCTCTCAGTATGTTTTTCAAATACAATTGCTTTTGAAAGAGGCAACAGAAAAGTTGTTTTTAACACAAGTCATTCTTTATTAACTGCATGATGTTTAAGAAAATTTGTAATAACAAAGCAGAGAATTTGGCAATATTTCTGTTCTCTCTGAAACCTGAGAGGCATAGCAGGCTGTTGCTGTGAAATTACTGAAGTTTTCTTGCTTTTGGGTAGCATACGCAATGTCATTTTTATTGTCAAAGTCCTTGCATTAATGAGAATTATCTGTAATCAAGCGTAAATATCTTGAAGGTTCCATTAGGCATTATGAAAAAAGAAATATAAACTGTATATACAAACAAATTAAACCCAGTTGGTTAAACATGAGTACATTTATATAAATGGTAGTAATATACCTTGTGTTTTCATAGCTTCCCTGATGATTTTCTGAAGCTCTTTCATTTCAGCATTGAATTCTTCATAGTTTACTTCCTTAGAATCAACTCTAGGAGCCTGGAAGAATGAAGGATCAGTTCCAAGGTAGGAACACTGCAGGTGTCCATTTTCACTCAGAGTAACTATAACACCCTTCAGATTCCTGCATATTAAAAAAAAAAAAAAAAAAAAGTTTTAGAAATTGTAAATAGTCATGGGAGTGATTATAACATTGAATTTATGTTTCTACTGGTCCACCTACAAATACAATAGAATTTCCTGTTTTTAAGAGATTATTTGACCAAGAGAAAACTACAATATTCTTCAATTCAGATGCATTTATTTATACTACTCCTGTTTATTCCAATCGCACCTAAGAACCACTCCATGCTTTGTCTTTTTCTGCAGATGGAACACACAAAAGTAAAGTGCCTTCTGGAACATAGTACAGACTGGAAACACACTATTCCCCTTCTCCATCATATAAATTCCTCTTAAATATAAACAGTCTTGTCTTTCAGAAGTACTGTTCCTACTGCCACAGAAATACTTCCAGCAACCTCTTCAATTTTTAATTTTTAAATATTAACATTCACTACAAAAACTAAGCAAACTGTAAGAAGAGCTCGTCTTTGTGAGCACCATAAGGTTGAGGATGCAAAGTCAACTCCAACAAATACTTTAAGAAAACAAAGGAGACTTACCTGACTTTCAATTTACCTATCCGGTACCTATGTTAGCAGCCATCCTGCAAATGTGATGGCCTATTTGTGAACATGCAAGCTTTGGGGCTTGCATAAATTATTTCTGACAAATTGAAAATTATCTGTCCCAGAGTGAGATGAAGATGAACGAGCCTGCATCTCTCTGGCCACTTGAATTTTCATTGCACTCTGTAGTTGGTTGCTTTGCTCAGGACTGGGTCTGTTGTTGGATATACATGTAGGACCAACTAGGTAGGGCTCTGTTCATCCAAGTTTTCTTACGTCCAAAAAGCTCTGTACAACACATACCTGGGATACATTTTCAGAATTCTGGGATAGCACATGTAACAAACACATTGAGCTAACTGGCAACCTTCATGGGAAAAATGCAAGGACAGAGACTATTGCCCACACTTGGGCCATAACTCAGTCATTATAAGGTATGCAAATAACACTTAATGCATAGGACTTCGCCTAATGACTGCCAAGCGTTTGCAAAGAACTGCGCCATATTGGCCATGGGTGCAGAAAAGTCCTTAAGAAGGGATATTGTTGAGGCAGATAAAGGGAAGTTGAATCTTCCATGCTTCCAAATACACTCTCACTATTTGCTATTTAGTTACAATAAATGTCTAAATTATTATAATAACTACTAAAACAATTCCATATGAGCTTGTTCCATAAGTAAAGAAAAAAATGACACCTGAACACAACACAATTTTAAAATTTCTTTCCTGAGGCTATGAATCCATTAAGCTAAAAAGGAAAGCTCCATGAAGACGTCTGAATGTGAATCAAAGGACATTAAAAAAATCTAGGTACATTGTTAGCCATAAATCTTTGATGATATACTACTAAAGTATAATAGATTCAAAAATGGTTTGTAAATACAGTCTTTCCTATGTATCTTTAAAATTGTCAGTCATCTGCAGATAAATTAGTCTATAAAATGAAATCAAATCAAATCAATGAGGTGATTTCGCTGTAAAAATGACATTTTTTAATGGCTTGAAGTTTATGTCAGCAAAAAGCTTATATTACAGAATGAACTTTCAAAAACTCCACCATAAAATAAACTCACTTTGACCAACTTTCCTTTCAGCCATGACATTCTTTAATTTTTCACTAGTTCAAAGACAAAAGCATTGGTTTAAGAAAACAGAATAAGAAATGACACTTATTTATTTCAGTTACTATTCTGCTGAGACCTAAAAAAGACTTTTCAATATGAAACATATACAAATGTTTTTTTAAAAAAGGTTTTGTTGTGTTTTTTTTTTTAAGTGATCATCCCCTGTTAATGTTGTCCATGAATTTGTACATTAACAGAAACAATAAGAGAAATATGGCTATCAAGTTGTAACATATGATTTATAACACATTAATTTCTCTGTTGAAGCATTTGTCAGCCAGTCAAGACTGCCTTATTTCTCAAGCCTTTCTAGCAGTGGTTAAAGACAGCAAGGGGGAGGGGGAGTGTATTTAACATTTTTATAGTAGTTTCCCCACAGCTACTGCACTCATGCAATATCCCTGCAAATGCCATTACTTCATTTGGCACATTCTACACACAATCTGGAATTTCAATTACTTGTTAAATTTCTTTTATTGTAAACTTCCCCCCCTCCCTTTTTTTAAAATATATATATCACACAATAGTCAAAGTAATAGCAAATCCAATGGGACACTTTAATAACAAGGAACTCGAAGTATGAAACAAATTATTCTGGTATCTAAAATAACTTTACAGTACAAAGCAACTCCTACTCACATATGGTAATAATTTGAAAAAAAAAAAAAACTCCTATTGGATTCTGGGTTATTACCAGAATATATATACCCCAATAGGGGCATATGGTTTTTGTAGGCCTTCTCTTGCTAAACAAATTGCTCACAACATTTCTTAAAGAAATTAAAATGCTTTGCATGTTTCCAGTTATGTAATACCAAATTGATCAGTCAAACAACTGGCTTAGAATTACATATTGAACTTCTGAGTTCTACTTGAAGAGAAAGCTAAGCCTTGGACAAGGTCTGATTATTGACAATATTTACAGTTTTAATTATTTATGTTTATAATACCAAATAAAACTTCTACCTCAATTTCAGACACAGTCTTTGCAATTGATATTACTCATATCCATAATTTTATCAAACAAAATCTCTGCAGTACTGCTTTTAGTCCCTTATTGATAATGAATTATTTATTAACAAGCGAATTCAGAAAATAAATCCTGAATTGTGCTCCAGCATTTCAAACCCAATTCTCTTCTCATTTTATCATCCTCTGAAGTAATTACATGCAACAGCAAAACTACAATTTCACCTTTTGGTTTAGTACTTCTGGAAAAATAATTATTTTACATCTCTCTATCATTTTGACATCATTCTAGTCGTAACTGCATGAAGTATTTGAAAGAATGCTGAGGGAAGACCAGACTAATTGTAATAAACTAAGAACTTTCTAACATGAACTAATGCAAGTAAAGGTCAAAAGCCCATCTTACTCTGTTATTTAACACATACTATGAAATCGAACCCTCGAGGAGCTGAATGTTCAAAGTATCACTGAGGCAATTACTGACACCGATAAATGATCTTTAACTGTAACTGGGTATCTCTGGATCTCCCTTATACTCCTCTGCATATCCTTTCCTCACTAAAAAACTGTTCAATTTTACATAGAAAAGGCAATATTTGAATGTGTATGACTTGACCATATTGCTAAGAATCTGTTTGCTCTCAGATATTAGAATTCTTTCAAGACTATTTATATTACATATTTAACAAGATTTATACACTCTAAAGAGGGTATTCAAAGATAATGTAAGTATGTATTTAATTGTAATGATTTACTAATATGTACCATAATGGACAAATTAAGTGTTCTACCTCTAAAGAAAATCATTATTTGTCCTTCCCATTTATGACCTAATTTTGGATTGGGGATTTTAACAGAATGCCAGACCAATCCAGTTTAAATATATATATATATAGAAATGCATGCAAGAGGAAAGGTAAAATGAAACATGATTTAATCATGATAACCTGTGGAAAAGCAGTTTAAAAAACTATTATGACTAAGCCACCAGGTCAAAACCTATGCTCTCTTACAAGCGCAGATAGTTAGTGAATAAAACCTGAATTTGGCAAGAATGTTCCCATTTTAAATGTCTGCAGGCTTCTCAGATCCTAGCACTTATGCAGTACTCTCACTCTCTAGGATTGGAGATATTTTCACTAGCCACATAACTTCAGCACCTTTACACAGTAACATCATGCAGCGTACCAGCAAACCAACAACTTAGTGAAAGACAAGTTCAGACAGTCGTTGAGCTGGTTTAGTTTGCCATTTGCAAGAGACTCTTTGCCTAAACTGATATGCTGTCTGATGACCAAATAAAATAAATAATAACAATAAAATAATAAATATAAAAAATAAAATATAAAAATAATAAAATATAATCTATATTTTTATAAAAATATAAAAATAATAAAATAAAATAATAAATAAAATAAAATAAAATAAAATAAAATAAAATAAAATAAAATAAAATAAAATAAAATAAAATAAAATAGTAACATCTTTACTCACCGCTTTGGGCTAGGGGTCTTTTCTGCTAGACCGCTGCTGCCACCTGCGGGCCAGCACAACGTACTGTTACCACAAGGCTTGCATGGACAAACCAGGTGGCATTGCCTTCTCATGCAAGAGCCCTGAAAGCTATCTATCGTGTCACATTAAATGAAGCATGGAGTTATTTATTTGTTTAACAGGAATAGTGTACTAGCCTGACAGTTTAAATGTAAGGGGTCATTGTATGAAACAACAGCTCAATGAATGCAGTCATGTAATTCCATGCTCATCATCATCACCTGGTTCCTTAAAGTGCTGGTGCTGCCCAGCTAGATACACAATTTAAGCTCATGCTACAAATTACACATATGAAATTTATATTTTCTAATGGATTAAGCAATGTAACATCTTTTTGTTTAAAACAAATCAAAACAGTATTTCAAAAGCAGTCAAGGTATTTAATAAAAACTGAAATAGCCAGCTATGGAAAAACACAGAGTTAAAATTAGCATTCATCACAGAAGAGAATAAAAGCAGAATATTCAAAGTGATGCCACAGGCCTCTAAAAATACATGATCTTGCTTTAGGCAAAAACATAAAGAGTTCTGAAGTATAAGATCCAAAGAAAAGTTCCTAACTTCTATATTTCATTTCAAACTACCACTCACTGTTCAATATCTAAGACACTTAGTATCTGAATTAAAATTAAAAATAAGGACTGGTAAGAAAATCTGATGCCTTCAAATAAGAATGCGGCCTCTAAGTCAGACCTCTAAGAGAAATTAAATTGTAATCTCATTTATGGCAGTACCAATGCTAGGAGTGATAGAGAAATTACAAACAACTGACAGCTAACAAGCATTCCTATGTTTGATTCCCTCTTAGATCTAAAACAAAAACTGTTGGTTTTTGTTGTTGTTGATGTTGTTGTTCTTTTCCATTTCCACTCTTTCTCCTGAAGTTTAAAATATGTCTCAAGGCCAAGCTCCCTCATAGAATCATAGAATATTCTGGGTTGGAAGGGACCCACAAGGATCATTGAGTCCAACTCCTGGCACCACTCAGGTTAGCAGCGGACGGGTACACTGCAGCTTCCAAAAGCTCATCAAAGGCCATACCAAAACATGGCAGCTACAACACTGTGAGTATAGTACCTGGGGTCCTTAAAAGTTTATCCTTCATCTAACCCTTCTCTTTTCCCAGTTCCAGGTAGTGGTTAAGTCCATTACACTCCATGCAAGCTGGAGCTGTCCCTAGCATCTCTATTTCTAAGGACAGGTAAGAGATGCAAAGGGTTGTACTGACAAAATCTACACTCTGATGAGTTTATTGTTTCAGTAAAAACTTATTCTTAACCATTGCCTTCATATAAGCTCTTTAATGTTAGACTATATGTGGGGAAAATTAGACACCTACCTACAAAGTACAAAGAGGATAGTAAGACTAACCATAATGACAGGTATCACAAATTTTGCAAGATCATCGGCTACAGACATGTATTTTTAAGCATCATAAAACTACATTTCAAGAAACCATTTGTGAGGTTTGTTTTAGTCATATTCCATAAGACGCATGAGGTTAATACAAACAAAGCTACACATCTTACAAATAAAAACACTGTTTAGTGATTATTACTTTACATTAGCATTCTAACTAGTATTCTTACCCATCATGTTTTGACAGTGGGGTGTTTTTGTTTGTTTGTTTGATTGATTTATTGATTGTTTTGTTTTTTGTACTACATACTGCCTCCTAACCAGCATCATCGCATACAATCGTTTCTAAAAATACCAATCTATTGCAGAGATGCTAGGACTTCCCAGTTAATGAAGTCTGAAGGGGGGGGGGGGGGGGGGGGG